>NC_091946.1:2540000-2795000 GCF_041260155.1 Ptychodera flava
ATCTTTCAGGTATATATATATTACCACTTTTTCCTGAATTTCTATTTGTGTAAGTTTTTTTGTCTTGTTTGGTGTTTGTGTGTTGTCTGGTTGTCTTGTTTGGTTATCCATAACATTACATCATACACACTCAGACCAGGGACATTCTGTTGTTCTTAAATGATGGTGTATAAGCGTGTAAACATGATCTCGTATTTTAGTTGCTGTCTGCTGGGTCGAAATGTGTATATTAATCATGGAGCTAAAAACCTTAATGTACGAAATTCATACGCCTCGAAAATAAAAGACTTAAGCTTTCCTTAAATTTTCCCAAGGAATTTTTCAACCATTCACTTTCAAAATCAAGAAGAAAAATTGGGGGTCACTGTGCAAATTTTGGTACTAGAGAAACATATTACCAAAGATTTACCAATATACGAAATTCAAAATGGCCGCCATCCCTGTGTTAACTCCTTTGAGAAAAATCAAATTTTCGATCTTCAAAAAAGTAAGACAGTTAAAGTGTTTCTTATTCATAATGGAACCCCTACAAGTGATAGATCAGAAAAGATTTGCAAAAGTTTGAGAGTCCCCGAGCCGTGCTCTACCATAACCCTTTCACCACCATGGTTTATCCCAAATCCATTGTTTTCTATGGTAAAGTTGGACCTGTACACAGGGAACTGGGTGAAAGGGTTAAACAAGTGATAATGGCAAATGACCGACCAAATCCTCCATGTAGCCAACAAAATGGCCGGCCTGGTGATTGTCTGGTTTGCAGTCAGAATAGATAATCAGTGGGCTAATCAACTATACAAATACATTACATTTGTAATTCTGTGCAAATACTTCCATCGTGTGCGGAATAAACCAATGATATACTTGGCAGTGACATAGTATTGGCTGATAGTTATGGCTGAAATAATTGTTCACTTTAGATATACTAGTACGGCAGACCAATAGGTCTGCTACTAGTAAAAAATACAATAACTGTGATATCGAATTTTAAAAGTTGCTTGTATGCAAAGAGTAAAATAAAGACTTCAATAAACTATTCTCCCTTAGTCCGAAAAATATGGAAGAACTATCGCTCTGCAAATTGTTCATGTCAAGTTGCAGAATCCATTATTCTGTCCCTTGTTTTGCGGTTTATCACATAAAAGTCAGACCGTGTTCCAATATCAATAATTGATCATTTATATCTTCACTGTCACTCTCCACAGGTATCGCCGAAGACTGCCAAAGTTGAATGTTTAAAAAATGACGAGTACGTGGGAAAAGTAAATGAAAGTAAAAATAAAAAGAAGAAGGTAATAAGAATGTTGAAGAAATAGACGCTTCAGTTGATGATTCAAATTACGTCATCGTGTTGTTATTTATAGAAGTATGCATTAGGGTCCCAGTTGAGTTAACGCTAAAAGACATGAAATGGCCAGTGTTTTGGTTTGTATTCTTTGTTCAATTTGATAGCTCCGTTTTAAGCTTCGTTGTCTGCATCGACGACAAGTGTCGTTGACCAACGTTTTCGATGTACAAATCTTGAATTATCTTGGCCATGGAAATGAAATGTTGTTCAAAAAGTGCGTGATAATACGTGTATGGTACCATGATACATCGAGAAAATGAGAATTTTCAAACCAAATCTCGTCAGATGTGGTGAGACATGAAGACGAATTTGCTTCCTTCGTCAGTTGTGAAAATGATGCAATATGTATTAAACCACTTTGCGCATCGGCTCTGTGTTATGCGTGATTTCATAAACACATCACATACATAGATTCTGATAACTATATAACCGTGGCTGTTCACAGTTCATATGCATAACCATCATTATTTGTGACCGCATTGACTGAACCCTGCTGTTGAACTCATGATAACTGATTGTATATTTTTTTCTCTATCATTCAAATTTTATGACAATCTCTTCATTTTCAATACAGAGAAACTTTATGATGGTCCGTTTCAAGGTCAAAGGTAAAACAGTAACGGTTAATGAACTTCATGCTGACTTTGTAGATCCATTATTCAAACTGCCAGCGTGTTCTCTACCGAAGAAACGATATCTGTCCGTGAACGTAACCCATCAGAGATCGCTGACCGAAGTGCATATCAGACTAGTTCAAAAACTATACACGGTAAGACACCAAGAAAAATATATCAGGAAAATGGTGAAACTAACATGAAGAAGGATCAAAATTACGAGGAAATTCGACTTTTATGCAGACGATAATCGTTGAAAGAATTTGCTTACTGATATTTTAATATCCACACTTCTTCACAGCAAATTAGTGTGAGGTGGAGCTTGCGGGGAGTGGCGCATCGAGTGTTAGCTGTTCCGTCAAGAAAACGTCGTTGTAATATTGTCGTTTTCGTGAAACTTCCACAAAAGCATTAGTACAAGAAGCCACTTAAAAATGCCTTCAAATAGTGGTCTCAACACGCAAGATCTCGAGATAAATGACGACGATACATTTCTTTACAAAACAACTTGGGAAAATATGCTTGTTTGGCAGTTTTTCTTAGTGCTTTTGATAACATTGCGGATCTGCATTTTATAGTCAGCTACATACTTGTTATTCAGACATCTGAAAGTCAAGTTCGTAAATTAGCGAACGTGTTAAAAATGTCGGCTGAAAGAAAATGGCACTGTTTCTGTTTTAGTCAACTTCGTATCTATTTGAAGACTGGAATTTGTCACAGAGCAATGTGATCGGCATAAAATCGCAATGGAAGCATTTCTATGCGATGTATCTCAAAAAGTAAGATGGGAAAGCTAATGTTTCTGGTCAAATTTCTTGTCTATTCTGTTACCAACGACATAATGCTATATGATATAAATGAAAATATTCTTACTGTGCCCATCGGATATTTATGGTCGTGGAAAATAGTTCGTGTCAGCTGTGCTTCAATGAGCTGTCATTTGAGATTACTGTTCACTGATGTATCAAAGACTCAAAGACAACCTTAAAACTCTGTTCTACAGACAGCCCCTCCATTAATAACATTCTTATTATCAATTTCACGCCGCTGACATCCCTTATGAATAAAGTGGTTTCATCAACGTAATGCTAGATGCAAATAATGACATACACACGTCTGTATTGCAGGGCGAGTATCGGAATATGTTACTTATGTTGAAGTCTCTTTATGGAAATGGACAGTCAGAAAGATACAGCTTTACATCGTTACCAGCAGTTGGTGGTTTGTATGTTGCATATGATGAAGCAACAGAGATGTGGCACAGAGTCCAAATTATCGAGGTTCCGGATATTACAAAATCGGTAAATTTCACATTACGAAACCTAACTTATTTCAAATGACAGTGCATCTTTGATTATGATAGTTTAATCCTGCTAAAATTGCTGCCAAAGTTTGTGACAAAATGTTATTCTAATAAACTTGAAGTTGTCGGTCACCCATACAACACAATATTTTCAGTCCATGTTCTCTCCAAATACGTGGAATTTTTTTGTCATTTTTGTTTTCCTATTGCTTTTAGACTTCGGCGACTTGTCTGTTCTTCGATGAAGGTTATGAAAAAAAGATTACCCTCAGTTCTCTCCGTCTGCTCCTGAACAGAAAACGACTACTGATCCCACCTCAGGTATGCAGACCCAACTTGGTTCGTCAACGGTGTTTATTCGGGCTGGTATCATCCCAATCTGATTAAAATCAGATGTAGAGTACGACGACGTTTACTTACCCTTACGCGGTGTTCTTTGGCTGTCGCCTCTGCTAGCACGAGAATACCGCGAACAGGTAAGTAAACGTCGCCGTACTCTACATCTGATTTTAATCAAATTGGAACCATCCCTCAAAACTACACTACGCCGACCTAACAGAGTTGTGCGGACCGGACGATGATGCAGACAATACTACTCATTGTATTTATTTATGTTGATGTCTTTTCACTTTTTACTTTCTCGACGAAAGAGGATTCTTTTTTGAAGTCTGCGTCCATACCTTTCGAAGGGAAAAGGTTGTCTCTGACATTGTTCTGATATCATTCACTTGTGATAATTGTACAAAGAATTGTCGACAGATCGTGTATACAATCCTGTACATAGACTGAACTGAGAACAGTGTGACTCTTTCCCGATTCTCATAAAATGCAAAACATACTAAAAAACGGTACGACTTGGTTTTATTTGATGTATTGACATTTATGGTATCATAAGTTTACGGTTGATTTTTATATCACGACAAAGGAAAAACAGCGATTTCTCCTACTAAAGTTGCCTAGAAGTTAAATCGTCATTAATTTGTTGCATGATAAACGACTAACAATATAGCCACATGATAAACTGCGAATATAATATCAAGCCAATTGTGTAGTGATTGTATCATTGTCTTACTTTAAAGTTAACGTTCTATGTCAAACTGATTCGATTACTTTGGAACTTTTGTTTTGGTGCAGTCCACACGATGTCTACTGTATGGTCAAGAAAAACTTCAGAAACTGACAACATTGCAGAAAATGTTATTCATGGATAAATTTCAACAGAAGACGAACGCTAGACACTCTTTATTGTGTAAAGTTAAACGGAGGTGAGTTCGATGCCCTCGAATGCAGTAAACTCTCTCTCTCTCTCCCTCTCTCTCTCTCTCTCTCTCTCTCTCTCTCTCTCTCTCTCTCTCTCTCTCTCTCTCTCTCTCTCCTCTCTCTCTGTCTGTCTGTCTCCTGTCTGTCTGTCTGTCTCTCTCTCTCTCTCTCTCTGAAAATCAACGACGCGACGTCACCAGTGATATATATATATATATATATAATATATATATATATATATATATATATATATATATATATATATATCACTGGTGACGTCGCGTCGTTGATTTTTGGGAGATAAATATATATATATATATATATATATATATATATATATATATATATATATATATATATATATATATATATATATATATATATATATATCCATTTCCCTTTGTCAGTTCTATCTGATTGTTACTTGATACAGTTTTGTAGTGCATTCATATAACTTTGATTATTCAATGATTTTGTCACAGACCGAAACACCAACCACCTTCAATCAAATTAGGAGTCAATAAATACTCCAATATTCTGAAAGATACGCTGAAAGAAGTGAGGAACCTTCCCAAATGCTATGGATGTAAACAACTTTTCACTGTGTCTGGCATGTTGCTGGAAAGATCCAACGAGATTTCACAGATGTCACAGTGCCTGGAACAAAGCATTGAAAGACTGAACACAGATATGCACATGGTGAGAACCAATACAATGGACTTGGAACAGGGAATGGCCATGTACCGTGAAAATATGCAGAGAGATATGCAGATGGTAAGTGTAATGCCAGGATCAATGATGAACTGTCATGAAACACTGACGAACAAGTGTAAGATGACAGAGACAGTAAATTCATTAAAAAATTGTTGATATAATTATTACATAAAAGACCCAACCCAGAAATTCAAACATTTTTCAATAAATATCAGCAAGAATTAAAATGAACACTCATACATACTCTCCAAATTGTCAATGAGGCGGCCTTCATTTTTTACGGGGAGGGGGTCAGCAGAATTCAAGCTACCTATAAAATGTAAACATTAAGCCCCCCAAATTAGTTAGTTGTAAATGGTGAATCTCCCTCAAAATAGACACTGTACGACAAAATGGTGGAGTTCCACCCTACAGACAGTGGTGTAGCCGCACCACTCTTGTGTCAGGGAGCAAGATCCAGGGAGTCCCACCCTACAGACAGTGGCACAGCTGCAACACTGTTGTGTGTCTAGGGGCAATGTCAAATAACCCTAGCTGTATTGAGGCTGAATTGACTGGTATCTATGTATGAATTAAGGGGTCGACCATATGATATCCAGGGGGGGTCTGTATGATTAATGAGGTAGCGTTGTTTCTTTTATCTGATCCATTGTACATTATTTTTCCCCACTCTCCCATCTTTTTTGTCAAACCTTCTCTGGCTGATTGTTTTTCATTGCTGGGAATTTTTCTTTTTTTTCGAAATTCCCAGAATATCAAATTGTCCACCCCTAAAGTATACAGACCATTGTGTGTTCAGATTAATTTTGGGCATCTAGTACAAATCAGTATAAAAGATGTAGTTGACAACTGGCGGTTCTGCTCCATGGATGGCTTTAATACATCATCCTCATAGAAAGTTCATGGTAACTGCAACAGCTTTATTAATATACCAGTGAATTCCAAACAGCTTAAGTTGCATTCATATGGAAATTTTAAAATCATGACAGGTGTATCAATATAGAAATTGTTCATTACTAAGGTTGTACTCGTATCCTATCATTTCTAATCTTCAAACCTGCATTGATTTATATAAAGTGCATACTTTTCTTTCACCATTTTTTCAGGCCAATGGTGTCATGGGACAGGAAGCCAATTTTTATTATTTGACTAATTACACTAATAGTTTGCATTTGTAGGGACTGTCACTGTTTTACCACCACAAGCAGCACTGTTAGGGGTACAATTGTGGTTGTATTGATCATAGACTTCACATACTCTAACACAATATTTCTATAGTTCTTGGGTCCATGATCGTGTATGAAATTTTTTCAATTTGTTGTTATTGCTGTAATTCAATACAAATCTCTTATGAAATATAACCCACCTAATCATAAAATTCGACCAGCCTGCAAAATGTTTTGTAAAATTCACCCCCTCCCTAGTACTTTATATTTGTTCTTTAACCCTAATAGGGTTGATCATATCCAAACACGATTGAAATTCAATGTTGAACCCCTTTAGAAAACCTAAAACAGTAACATTTGCTTTATAAAATTGTCATTTGCATCTATTAATCATTACTTGCCATAGAAAGCAAAGGGTCTAAGTTGGGGGAGGGGGACTGTGTAGTGAGTGGTAGCCTGTTTACAGGGTTAGCCTCTTTGGAGGGAATGTCTTCACTGGAAGGGGGCCTCTTCCTAATGATATCTGTATGCAGCAGTTCTCAATACTCTGCTAAAATGAAACTACTTTTGTCAGGATTTTGTCAGGATTGCTTTGCTAGTAATCAAAACTGTGTTAAGGTAATATGCGCCTCGAAAGTGAAAGACT
This sequence comes from Ptychodera flava, assembly GCF_041260155.1. NCBI lineage: Eukaryota > Metazoa > Hemichordata > Enteropneusta > Ptychoderidae > Ptychodera > Ptychodera flava. Next base: position 2,547,049 of record NC_091946.1, read on the forward strand.
TAAACTTGTGCTCAAAACTTTCAACCATTCTAAGCAAGAATAACAAGTCATTGTCAATGACATAGTCCCCACTTGTAAAAGGAGTATTAGTCTTGATGGGGCAGGGAAATGTGGTCATTAAAAAGTATCGCTGGAGTGTATAAGTTCACATCTATGGGCACATAGGTTTATGTCATTTTTCCCAATTTATAAAACAAGAGGCATGTCTAAGTTATGGTTCTAAATCGGGAAAAAAGATCAGACCTCTAGCTGTGTTGGCCAGCCAAGAAATACATATGTGCATAATAAATGAGGTACGAGATGTGAAATCTGAAGGTCTAATATCCTATCAAAATTGAAGCTTATAGAACTTGTGGTTACTGAGTTATGCATATATATGTATAATCAAGGTCTAAGGTCATCAAGGTCACGTGACATTTTGAAAAAAAATTGTATTGCTAAGTTATCCCTATATACCAAAATCAGACCTCTAGCTCTTTGGCTCGCTCAAAATTAGATATGCGCATAATTGATGAGGTTCAATATGTGGCGTCATAAGGTGTCTCATCATACCATATATGAAAGGTTTGGCACTTGTGGTTACTGAGTTGTGGACAAATATGTATATTTGAGGTCCAAGATCACCGAGGTCACGTGACATTTTGTTAAAAAAATTGTATTGCAAAGTTATCCCTATATACCAAAAATCAGACCTTTAGCTCGATTGGCTTGCTCAAAATTAGATATGTGCATAATGAATGAGGTACAATATGTGGCGTCATAAGCTGTCCCATCATACCATACAATAAGAAGGGTGTAGCACTTGTGGTTACTGAGCTATGGACAAATATGTATATTTGAGGTCAAAGGTCACCAAGGTCATGTGACATTTTGTCAAAAAAATTGTATTGCTAAATCATCCCTATATACCAAAAATCAGACCTCTAGCTCGATTGGCTTGCTCAAAATTAGATATGTGCATAATTAATGAGGTAAAATATGTGGCGTCATAAGCTGTCCCATCATACCATATATGAAGGGTGTAGCACTTGTGGTTACTGAGTTATGGACAAATATATATATTTGAGGTCAAAGGTCACCAAGGTCACGTGACATTTTGTCAAAATATCTGAGACATCTGCGTGAACGGATGGACTCACGGACGGACTATAAGCCCCCTGGACTTCATCCATGGGGACTAAAAACTGTGTCACTGGTCTGCCTTATACATGGGAGTCTATGGAGACTGCCTTATACATAGGAGTCTATGGAGATGAAAACTAAAAAGTCCTCTAACACGGCCAAATTTGATCGCATTGTGAAACAAATCGACGTGCATCTGTATGGGGTAGGGTACTATCCTTGTGCAAAGTTTGAAAGAAATTGACCTGGGCATGTCTGAGATATCTGCGTGAACGGACGGACGGACGGACGGACGGACGGACGCACGCACACACGGACGGACATGACCAAACCTATAAGTCCCCCCGGACGGTGTCCGTGGGGACTAAAAATCAGTGGTCACCGTGCAAATTTTGATTCTAGAGAGACAAATTACCCAAGATTTCCCGATATTTGAAATTCAAAATGGCTGCCATCCCTGTGTTAACTCTATGTGGAAAATAAAATGTTTGATTTTCGAAAAACTAACACAGTTAAAACTTTTCTTTCATCAAGAGCTTTAAAATGAGCCCCCTAAGTGGTAGATCAGAAGAGAATTGCTAAAATTTGAAAGCCCAAATTTCTGTCCCCGAGGCATGTTCTACCTTAATAACTCACACAGGGTTGGCTATCTGATTATATCCCGGGATTATATCACTGGCAAATGCTATACAAACTGACATATATCAAATATTCTTTAATGATTGTTTCTCTGAAGCAGTGTATTACATTGGACAAATGTATACAGTAGATTTGTAATCAAAACATGTGTACTGTGGACATAATTTATCTTTTGTGGTTGTTCAATTTCAGCAATTTGCATATCTGGCTAGGGGATTGCAAATGGCTCTTTCGGAATACCTGCATACAGATATGACGTTGGAGCTACCCTGGACTCATCATGCAACACCAAGACTCTCTATCTCGCCAATTCAAGACAAAAATGATGAGGATGAGATATCACAAACTTGGGTCTGAATGAATGTGATAATGTCATCATGTCATGGTATCCAATCTGGATACACACACGTCCCTGCCTGTGTGTGCTGGATAGTATGACAGTCAACCATATCACATACCATTGGTTAGACAACCTATGTTCATCTCAAAATAATAAGCACTTCAATATTATGTGTGAAGATGACACACAAAATCCAAAACATGACGCTGGCAGAACTCCATTCATCCAGACATTCTGATCTATGTATGCTAACAAATAAGTGAAACAACTCCAAGCGACATCAGTGGATGGATTAAAATTTCAAAAGATAGTCAACACTGAACAAAGACTGGATCCAGATCAGCCTCTTTTAACCATTGTTTCAATGTAATACACTGACATCTATAAAACTATACAGGGATTACAACTTGGTCAAAGACTGAAATTTTAGCTTAGACAAATACATCAGCCAATCTGAGTCAACATAAACGACTGATCATGAAACAAGGTCATCTATGAAAGAGCATGGTAGATTTGCAGCTTCAAATTTGCTGGGCCTATCAACTGTGAAACTGTTAAAACAACCATCACCGATTATACATGATTGCACAATATCATACCATATATGCTAAGTGTAATAATATATAATATTTATTATACATCTGCCATTCAGAATCATGGAATTTTGCATGTGCTCAAAACAGTATGGAAAATCTTCATTCTATAAGTTTGACCAATTCTAGGCGCTTGAAACATTGTTTCCTAGGCAGATGCCTCAGCATATCTGATTGTAAGGATTTGTTTTGCACTCAATATGTACTTTTACATCATGTCAGATATGTATCCTCACTGTCACTATTAACCGATGTTTAACCCTTTCACCACCATGGTTTGGCCCAAACCCATTGTTATCAATGGCAATTGTGGACCTGTTTACAGAAAATGGGGGTGAATGGGTTAAAACTGAAGGAGAACATATTGTGACTGACATGAAAATAGCTGAAATGCAGCAGATTTTTGATGCTCCAGTCACAAATGTAAGATGTATGTTAATAAGGCTATGAATATATGAAAATATTGCTAAGTATAATGAAAGAGATTAGCACTGCAGCTTGGGCAATACACTGTCTTCATAAATACTCAGAGTTATTTTCATAATGATGTCATGATACCAAAGAACACCATACCGAGACCAAAGGCGTCAGAATTGTATTTTTAATTATTTCTAGATAAAGATAACACTACATAAATGTGCAATATTGTAATTTAGTAATTTACCCTATTGAAGGTATCAAAATCAAGGACTCCCCAAGTTCAGAGGAATATCATACATGTTTTGTGTAGTGACTAAAAAAATAAAGACAATTAGGAGTGTACAGTGCAAAACATTTTTATCAATTTTTCATGAATTTAGAAAAAAGTACATGATTGTTAATTCTACTGGGCAAAACTTCATCAAATGTCAAATTTATAGCTTTACTATCAAATATAGTTAAATACTTTATTAAACAATCCTTGAAAATAAACAGATATAATAGATAACATAAGGCTCCAATTATAAATTTCTTGTGTGAAACCTAACTGCCTGTGGACAGCAAACAAAGGATTTTATTAAAGATGCCTGATTGTCTTTTTAGAGTACACTAAACTGAAGCAAGCAATTGAATGTTATAGCTATGTTATCTTCATCATCTTGTTTGGTTTTGAGATTCATTATAGTGTTCTACTCAAAAGAAATGATCAAACAGTAAGTTGTCAAGACAAAATTCTTGACTTGTTCGACATAACCATTGATTCTTACAGGTATTTCTTGAGTTGTATTTCTGTATTACAATGTATGTATCATGGATTGTATTTTCACATTTCAATGTTAATAATCTGGTAAAGTCATTCAAAAATAATCTTAGACAAACAGAAAGAGTAAGAATATCTTCATAATAATTTATGGTCACTTCAACTAAACAACTTGCTAGTTGAAAACACTTTTGTATTGTTTCATGTTGGAAGTTTTCAGCTTGGCTAATTCATTCAGTTTAGCAATCAAAAGTTTTATCAACAACAATTAATAATGGGCTTTGCTTCACTGATATAAAATTCATTGATAGAATTCAGGATTTGATAAAACTTGAAACTAGAGCTGTCTTCTAGAGTGCCAAGTCAGCTGTAAAAGGCTGCATGGTTGAACACATGGACATTTTGCAGTAATTTGAAGTTAAAATATGCAAGAAGATAGTTGTGTTGAAAACGGGAATGACAGAGGTTGATAGCAGGTCTGCTGGAAGGACTACTAAAGATATGTAATATGGAAGACATGCCATTAGAGATATCTAGACAGGCTTGTAAAAACTTTGTACCTGTGTACAATCCTCAACCTATATACTGATAGTCCATATTTCAGTGAATGTAAAGGAAAGAATGCGATGGAACTGGTCAAAAAGACAAGATTTGGTTGATATACCTGAAGATAACATCTGTTAAAATTAAAATAAATATTTTGAAAATATGGAAAACAACTGTTATATTTCTCATACCTAAACTAGTACACTGACATTGATGTAAAATTCTGTTAACTGTAAAGTTTGATTCCAAAAGTTTTATCCATTCTGAGTGGCATGGTTGTGGCAGAGAGAGCTGATACTTCCCAGTAGAGACTTCTTGATAAGAAGAGTTTGTAGAGTAGAATCATTGAAATAGATTGGGCTGACCTCACTCCAATTGTGATTAGCTACATAAATTAAATTACATAGAATAATTGTTACATTATGATGACAGTACTATACTGACTGTTGATGAACTTTACAAACAAGATGCAATATTTTCTTGAGATTATCATAGTATGGATATATGAAATTGTAAAACAGAAAGTATAGCGATTTCTTTGAATTGTGGATCTCCTGGGTGTACCTTATCAAAGTCCATAAAAACCTATAGGTTGCTATGTAAATTTATAAAATTACACAGATGAGAATATAGCACTGGTATATGAAGAAAATAAATGAGGTATGCAAATTATAAAGAATAACTCTACCATGGTTGAAACTGACCAAATTTATGAAATGACACTACAGCAGTGGTTTTCTAGTAATTCTCAAAGCATTCTAACATGGGCAGAAAAGTTTGAGTTCTACAGCGCATATGCAACCTGATTTCCCAGACTTGTGGGATGACTTATTGTTTCCAGTTTGCAAACATTGATAATTCAAGGGATTCAAGTTTGCAGATATTGATAATTCAAGGGATTCAAGTTTGCAGATATTGATAATTCAAGGGATTCAAGTTTGCAGATATTGATAATTCAAGGGATTCAAGTTTGCAGATATTGATAATTCAAGGGATTCAAGTTTGCAGATATTGATAATTCAAGGGATTCAAGTTTGCAAATATTGATAATTCAAGGGATTCAAGTCAGCAGATATTGATAATTCACGGAATTCAAGTTTGCAGACATTGATAATTTAAAGAAATGATTGTAAAGATACTGTGCTTACCTTGTATCTGATATAATTTGCAAATACTAATGAGGTAATTACCATAATTGGATAGCATAGAAACCAGATAAGGCAACTCTGCAATCAAATCACAAAATGTAAGATGTTAGCTATAAGTTTACAGTAGCCAATCCTTGATGTGCACCAAGGGGTAGGTGGTGGGGACTCATGAAATGTTAATGTTTACTCCAAAACCTGAAGTAAGATTTGATGACCTATAGAAAAACATCCTGATATGTGGATGTTTCTGCAATAAATAAATCATAGACAATGGTGTTAACTGAGCCATTTACAGTAACTCTTTTAAAACTTCAATACATGGACATTCTAGGCTAATGAAATAAGTGTCAATTATTAAGTATAGTCACAAAACTATTTAGTAAATAATTAATAATTTGTTACTCTTTGTTTGTGGCATGTTTTTTAAAAACTTAAAATGATAAAATTTAAATTAAAGAGGCAGCCCACCAACAGAAACAAGATAACTTGGTATACATGTATATTGTGAAAAATCTTAAGATAATATAGCAATAACTTTTTGTCCTATGCAATAATAATTGATAGGTTTATATTCATGATATCAAAGCAACATCAAAATATATTGGATTACAATTGACAGCATTGGCTGGATGGGTTAGAGATGTAAATGTAGACTAACTAGGATAATACCTACACACATACATGCACACATAAACATAAGGAGTCCCACAACACTGCTTTTAGCAGATCTAGACATGCAGCCTAACTATATCAGTACTTTTGAAAGTCCAGATAACCAGAAAGTAGGCAATATTTCAGAATCTATATGACAGACAACTTTACAAACATGTCAAAATTTTATCATCTCCCTTGACATTCTGTCTTATTTTCAGTATGAACTAGCATTTGTGAAAACAGTTGGATCAATGTACAATGTATCAGGTTTGACAAGACTTTGTCATTTAAATCTGGATATCATAGCTTGTTTTTTAAAACGAGGTTGAATATTGATGTATGACATCTGTGATATACACAAATATTTGATGAGTTTTGTACTATTCAATTTTAGAATGCAATCTTGTTACATTTTGCACAGCTCTATATCATCTCTAATATGATCTGTGTATACATTTGTAATTAGAAGTGTGTTTATACTCATATGATCTGTGCATCTCTCTGATCTTTTGGATCAGTATAAATACAGGCCCTTACTTTCTCAAGGGTCTATGGTATAAATGATAAGTTTTGTATGTATTTATCATTCAATGGCAGTAATACTTGGTTATTTGTTGACAGTTTTACATACTCTAATGTGATTGGCCAGTTGGTATTTATTATTTGACTCTGTAAAACAGTGTTTTTTACAGAATCTCGCAATGTTATTTAGAGCTTTCAGAGACATTGGAATATCAGATAGACACTAGAGTCTGACAAGAAGATTACAAATGCATGTTTATAGTAAATACAGTGCTTTTCAACATGTTAAATTTGTCACTTTGTCATCATTCATTGTGTTTCAAGACTACAGACTCACAATGCTTATGTTGACAATCTATATCACTGTCCAAAAGCTGTGGATCCTCATTGGAGGGGGCATTTTGAAATGAATGTTACAAACTTCAAGTTGAAGAAATAGACTTCTTCAAACTAAAATTCATTTTCTATAGATTTAACCAACAGCAGCTGTATGTGTTGATCTTTATGTGAACAAATCAGAAACATTGAAATTAAATGGATACTGGGAACAAATTCTTCTGACTGCTAAACACAAGTATGCAGTTTGGTCAACTACACCTACTTTCCATAAGTCCTCTTTTATACAGGATCTTACTGTTTACATTTTGTCACACTCATAGATATATATATCAACCAAGGACAAGCTCTCTGAGTTTATTCAGTTTTTTCTATGAAGGGATAGAAAGAATTAAGTATCTGATCATAGACCCTCAGATCCGTTAGGGACTGTGATCTGATTCTTAGAATACATGTACATGTATCTGTTAAGAATGTACTCACACATTGGAACCATACATTGAGATATTGAATTAAGCATGTCATTTATGATTGCTAAGTTTGTTAGCAATCTCAGTCAAACTATAATAAAAGTGATTTTGATAAATCTCTCTGCTAGATTAGATATTCTGTCAGTATAAGATGATTTGTAAGAAAACCAAATGCATACAGGACAAAAAAGATTAAGTGATAGTTTGATCTGTAGCAACATTGCAAAGTTCTTTATAAATTTCTCAATAATAATTTTTCAAACAGAAATGTGAAGTTTGAGTAAATTTACGACAGAAATAAACTTTTCAAAGTGTCTGTCTGTGTGTGGGAGATTTGCATTCATCCTTAGAGCACTGCTAATTCTTTTACAGACACCATTGATTGCAAGGAATAACAGCAGCATTTATTAACCCTTTCACCGCCATGGTTTGAACCAATCTCATTGTTTTCTAAGGTAAAGTTAGACTTCTACAGAGGGAAATGGGGGTGAAAAGGTTCAAGTAAGACAATCTAGTTTATTATGATCAATATACCAAATCATCAATCAATGAAGTTTTTTGGAAAACAATTGATACCATACCTTGGCAAAGTTTTTGTAGAATTCTCTCCGCAGTGCACTTCTTTCAATGGAGACAGTATTGTATAAATTTCCAGTAAAGATGACGGCTAGCAAGATTCTAATAATTATCAGTAAAACTCCTGCTGTGTTTTGGTAAGCATTGTACACTTTATGTTCACTTCCTTCCAGTAACTCCCACATCAATAAAATACCCTGGTGTATAGAAAGAATCATCATGAGCATAGCAGAATACATCCCTTATATCAGTGATTATGCTGTGTCACTTTTCAGAATTTCATTTTATATAGCACTGATCGCAAATAACGTCATTTTTTCTCTCATTAATATGCATAAATATTTGTCTGCATTTTCAGCATAAATGACAAAAATAAAACCTGCTAGTGTTACAATGGCTTCTAAAAGTCACAGTTATTCATATGAATTTGTCTCAGACTACAAGCTGCAACAACAGTCGTGCATACAACAACAAAATTTGTCCAAATTTTTGGCAGAGTTGTCTGAAGTCGCTTGCATGCAGCTACAGTTAATAACAAACCTGAAAACATGATCAATGCTATTACACTGCAGATAAATTATGTAATAATTAGTAGGCGGCCGCAAGCGGCTCAGAGATACACATGTCATTGCAGTAAAATAAGATTAAAATTTTGACTGCACAGTTTTGACCGCATCTTTAGAGCATATATGACACATATTGTGTTGGAAAATGAGAATACCAAGTAGCAGACATGTTTTGTTAAAAGGTGCAAGGTTTGAAGAATTGGAATGGAGATAAGGTGATTGTCATTTACCTGATAAACTGACAGAAATAGTGCAACTGGTATTACTGGCCTTGATTTCCAATGATTTTCTTGTAAATGGTGAACTTTTGAACTTCCCAGAGTCCAACCCAATGAAAGATTGATCAGAAGGTAGAGCATTTGAAAGTGTGCACATATGTCCAGAACTGTAATAAAAATACCATTTGTCATACACTCTATGCATTACAAAGCAGAATACAGGAAAGCTACAACTCTATAAACATACACACAATGGTAGGTAGTAAAATTGCTACTGAACTTACAACCTTTTTGACAAAAAGTATCAAAGTCTAGTTTATCGCCACTCAAAGGGATGAGATGTAGTTTAAATGAAGACCTTCATCACTATGTTGATGTTTTCAAAATTTCATATCAGGTATAGCTGCATGTTAAATAAATACACTAAAATAGTTCAGAAATGTGATACTTTGAAAATGGATGTGTGCTACAATGCATATAATAGTCTATAGCTATTCTTCATTTGAATACAAAATGTAAAGAAATCCGAGAAGACGAAGCCAGCCCTGTGATTGCCAAAGCTGCCACATATGTACAAGTGACTTTGTCTTCAACGTAAGCATTGATACTGTAGACATTTCTTCAATGTATGTATTGATACTGTAGACAGGCAAACCTTTCAATGCTCTAAGACATTTTATAGCACTCTAATCATACATGTACCCTTAATGATAAAATTCACATGAAAATGCATTGCAAACTGTATTCAATCCATTCATTAACTATCCCCAATCTTTATCCTCTTCCTTCCACGATACACTGTCTATACCATTCAGGTGCTTGTCTGAATCATCTAACATAAAATCTTATCTGTCTGCTGTAGATGATAATACATAAACTTACATTCTGAAGTAAATTCCAGCAATGGTGATCCAATACCATCTTTGGAATATCCATATAAATGTAAAAACATAAAAAATATTCCAGAAGACTGCAGTACCATACCTATAGATAACATTTTTAGCACCTGCAATATAAACATTTGATTCATTATTTTTCCACATTAATTTACATGATGGGAAAGTTGCTTACTTTGACATGATAATTATTGTCAATTTTGTTGTCCACATGTACATTTACAATACTAAGGAATATGTGATTTCCATTTGTCTAATTGATGACAAAAATATATGTTTATCCTTCTTTCTGAAAACTTATTTCTATGCTAATCTCTGCCCCATATTTATCTCCACTTACCAAATACATGGGTCCACCTTTGGTGATGGCATGGTACACTTCAGATGAAAATATACACAGTAGAACAAAGTAAGCAATAACTAATATTTGATAAAATCCAAGTAAACCTGGGGGCCAAATCAAAGAAAGCATTGGTAATGATTTCCTGATGTGGTTTGAGAATACAAAACTCTGACATAAATGATAAGGCTATAAACGGTACATGCATCTTTTATGAAGGATTTGTTTACTGACTGACAAGTTGCTGTGTCGACTCTTTACAGATTTATAAAAGTTGTCACCAGACTCATTTTTGATAACAGGACATGTCTCTGCTTACACCGTGGACATAATACTTAGCTTTTTTTGAAGTCTTTCTATCTCATGTACTACACCTTGTGAGACCTATTTTGAAACTCTTTATAACTGTGGATAAACTATGGTATCATACAAATAAAAAGACTTGAAGGTATGTATCAAGAAGTCAAGGAACACAAAAAACAATGAAGCAGACATGGTTTGTGTACATGTACAACTCATAGTATGCAGCTTTTGATGTTATTCATGTTATTAACATTGGTTACAAAACACAGACACTCAGTCTCAAAGCTCTAAGAATGTCCAACCATAGCTATAATGATTTGTGTTCTCAGTTTCATTTGCTGTGTATTTCTGATCATAATCCAACCAGTACACAAAGGAAAGATGGTTGAGAATTTAAACACAATGCACAAAGAACCGGTAAAATTCTTTTCATAAACTGATCATTTGTGGATCATGCATCAATGTTTTCAATTTTGTCACCAGCTAGGCCCTATATCCCAAGAACTGAGTGAATTTTCAAGGTGTTTCTTTTGTATTTCTCATATATGGATATTTCACTTTGAAATAAAGTACTCTACTGTACTTCAGCAATAAAGCACACCCAGCATCAGTATATCATGAGATTTTGACCAGTTCACGACATATATGCACGAGCGATAGCAAGTGCATATATGAAGTGAACCAGTCAAAATCAAGTGGTATACCGTCTCTGGGTGTGATTTATTGCTATTATATTATAACAGTATTTTGAAATTCTGGTGTGGAACGTCAAAAACAGATTTTTGCTCAAGCTGAGAGCTCATTTAAGTCAAGTTAATTTCAGTACTTATGGCCACCGGCCAAAATGTACAAAAATATAAGTAATATAGTACATGGGTCACTGGGAAAAAATAACTTACAATAACACCAGATCATGGAAACTAATTACAAAACAGACGACAAGATTAAGTGAAATTTACATTACTCATATAGTCGTCTCTACGCTTCATTGCAAAAAATATATATCTACTGAGTTGTCTTAGAGTTTTTAAATTATCTGCTGACATCAACAAAGTAAACTTATATAAAACAGGTGGGTTGTAATAATAGCGTGATATAAACTTTGCCCTCAGATCTTGATACTTGGGACATACAAGTAAAAAATGGAATTCATCTTCCACTTGGTTCATGGAACACAAATCACATGTTCTGTCTAAACGTGGGGTTTGTTCCATCGTCCTGTTTCTATTTTAAGGGAATGAGCTGAGGTTCTGAATTTGCAGAGAGCTAATCTGAACACAGGTTTTTCAAGGTGTAACAAGTATGGTTCTAGGCAAAGTTCCTTCTTGAATGTGGAGTAAAAGTACAATCTGCTGGTATCTCTTAAATGCTCTGACCATTGCTGTATCTCAATATCTATACATCGTTGCTTAAATAATTTTAAAAATCTTACTTCATCGCCAACACCCTGGTTTTCCCATACTTCTCCAAAGCCATAGCTTTGTAGTAGTAACTTGACATTTTTCGCCCAAAAGTTATAACGCTGTAAATCTATTTTACTTATTTTGAACTCATAACATTTGAAAACTATTCTATTTTTATCCATTCTTAACAATCTCAGCCAATACTTGATGATTTTACAATACCTGTATACATACATGGAAACTCGACCTAGTTCACCCTTCATTGCACTTGTTGATGTATTACTGTATAATTTCAAAACCGAACGCAACACTTTGTTGTGGACTTTTTCAATATCTGGGGCTGGATGAAAACCCCAGATTTCCAAACAATAGTGTAAAATGGGAAGTATTTTGGCATCAAAAAGCTTAAGAGCAATATTAACTGGAAGAGTACCAAATTTACACAAAGAACTTGATAGACAAAATAGCGCTCTACTAGCTTGCTCACTAAGTGCTTTTTGGGCTTGGAACCAAAGACCTGTCCAAGAAAAAACTACACCTAAATAACTGTAAAAAGAAGTAACTGATATCCTGTGCCCATTGTAAAACCATTTTTCATAGTTTTTTAAAGACCCTCCCCTTCTAAAGACAATAATTTTAGTTTTATCAATATTCACGGAAAGCTTCCACTTACAACAATATTCATAAAGCTGATTGAGAAGACGTTGTAATCCTATTCTTGATGAACTGACAAGAGTTAAGTCATCGGCGAACAACAAATAAATAATTTTTAGAATACCGATTTCGACACCAGAAAACTGGTGAGTATTGGCCAGAGTAAGACCAATGTCATTAATGAAAATACAAACAAAAGAGGAGAGAGAACAGAGCCTTGTTGGACGCCAAAACTACACTCAAACATGTCAGTTATACCCTTCGTAGTCCTAACACATGATTTGACCTTTTTATAAATTGAAGCAAGTACATCATAAATTTTACATTTCAAACCACATTTTAAAAGTTTGTAAAACATACAATAATGTGTACATGTATGCAAGCCGTTGTACATCGCCAACATACCATGGTTCTTCTCGCGTCTCGACCAATCAGATCGCTGTATTTGCACCATCAATATACTGGTATGATATACTATACTATACTATACTATACTATACTATACTATACTATACTATACTATACTATACTATACTATACTACACTATACCACACTACACTACACTACACTACACTACACTACACTACACTACACTACACTATCTATACTATACTATACTAATACTATACTATACTATACTATACTATACTATACTATACTATACTATACTATACTATACTATACTATATTATTATTACTATACTATAGATGTACAATTCAGAACATGTACTGAGTTAAATTTCATACCTGTTTCCTCATCACTGAAATGACTTGTGGGATTTCCAAGTGTGTCTGGATTCAACAATACCAGCTTATACCTGACTGTAATGGGTTCACTAATTGGACTTCCTTTATCCTTGCATGTATGGATGTCAGCATAGACAATATGCCATGTCTTTGGAGATATAAAATGTGCCAAAGTTTGATTTCCCGTCACCTCCTTCAGTTCATCTGTTGAAAAATTCAAGAGCCACACGTACAGATAATTAACATATCTTCATTTGAGCCAAAACTGATGTCATTTTTAAAGAGAAGAGCAATGATTAGTAAATGATATGAAATGATAGATGTCTGTTCAAATTTTCATTCACTGAGGAGTATGTATATTCAAGATGTATAAAATACAATTACAGATTAACCTGTATTTCATTCTCTTATGATAATATCATCCACATTGCAATGTATTTAACAGAACTGCAAGTAGTAGCTATTATTTAGACAATATAATAAATTTGTAACAAAATACAAGTACTCATACAAGAACAGGGAAGATATTGTGTTTAGTCACAGACTCTATTGTATTGGTCATAATATTTTTAATTTCAATTGTTTTCAAAAATGTCTACTCACGTGTTATTCTTGCCAATTTTAACTTATCCCAGCAGTTGTTCTGGGAATTCGCTGAATGCCAGTGTTCATCAAGGAAGAAGTACAATTTTCCATCTTTACCAGTGCTGTTAAGTTCATATTGAACTTCTGCAGTTTCACCTAGGAAGGTCAAAATGGATTATGAAGAGTTTCATAAGCCTGCATGAATAAACAATGCCATGCACACCTTTACACAAAATTTATTGTATTAAACATTTCCCTGGAATGTCATTTCACATACTTCATCTATCAGTGAAAATGGGGAAATATAATCCAAGTGAATAACCAATGCTTTTAGAGTATTTCAGTTTTTACCACAATATGATCATTTTGTTGTAAAAACTTAAATACTGTAAACCATAACCATAACCATCTGTATCCACGTCCGCCATTGTAATGTGGGGCTTGTTCTTCACAATGGGGGTAGACACAGAAAGTTTCCTTGCATACAGCAGTGTTGCAGCCAGGAATTTTAAAGCAGGGGACACTGTGTCCCACTACTGTTTAATTTGGGGACATTTTGCACATTTTGGGGACAACATGTTCAGTTGTCAATCAAATTTTGTATTATTTTATTACAAATTAGTTTCACAAAATAAAATTCAAGCTACCGGGACCACATCGCCTTGCTTTAATATCAGGCAATTGTCACAGTATACTGTTGCTGAAATATTAAATTGTAGCCCACGGGCCGTGCACTTGCTTTTTCTGTCGTGTTGGTTGTGTAGTGCTGGTGCTACACAGCAAGGACAGCAGAAAACGACAGTGTACGGCCCATAGGCTAAAATATTATTGCAGATACCGTATCTGTCTCCAATCAGAGCTCAGTCGGACTGCAACTTCCTACTTCCATGCTACAACCAAGTGCAGCGTTTTAATTACTTTCAATCACAGCTTCGATTAGCCTCAAAATAATCATGCAAAACAAAGGCCATCGTCAGTAACAGATATTACTTGCAGACCAAACCCATTGAACAGTCGACTCATGAGCGCACCTGAGGTGACATGGAGTGCACAAGAATGCAGGATAATGGGTTCCATTTTGGGGATATTGTCACAAGGGCGTGTCCTGGCTGCAACACTGTACAGAAAGTGAGCTTTGCATAAGTGCATACTTAGCTCTGCAAGTCTGGAAGTAAGCCCGTAAATCGATACAGGTGGGTGCAGAATTACCTCTGAAAGTTTGTATATAAGGTGTAAGTTGAAACATGGGGTGCATAGTTACCGTTGAAAGTGTGTGAATAAGTAAGTTTGGAAGTTGATACATGGGCTGGCATACAAATATATCATCGCCGGCTACATGGTCTCTTCCTACCTACATGGTCTGCCGAAGTTTACATCTCTTGGACGCTGATTATGGTCATGGACGTAAAAAGAGATGTCCATATTATGATCTAGTCATCTACTGACACTGACATTGACAATGCAGTGAAAACCCATACACTTCCATGACTTCACTGACGTCCCGAGGGTATCGCGAAACTTCTTATAAGATTGTCAAAACCCTTTGTCCGATATGCCGATATCATTGGTCTACAAGTGGGAAAAAACATTGAAGTAGGTCCCATCCCAAATGTACATGTACATGTATTGCATGCAGACCCATATGGTGTGAGCAAACCTGAGCAAGTGTAAAATACCAGTGTACCGGCGTATACCTGACACTAAAATCACTGGGCGTTGGGAGGAGTTGATAAAATTTAGGATAGAGCGACGTGTAGGTCTTTCACTATGGTTATATCTGTGCCAGATGAGTTGAAGTTCATCTGGCATTTCTGCCGATGTCTCTGATTCTCTGGGCTTACTTACCATGAAAACAAAACTTTGTGACATATTGTCCATATGTCGTCTCTGCTTGCACGGAGTTGAAGGTACCGGTAACAGTCTTCGATAAGACGGTACTACTATAATAACAAGCAATTGCAAGTAGGAAAAACTTTTGGTCAGATTTCATGATGTCGATCCATAACGTAGCTGTCTCACCGAAATTGTACCTCGATTCATTCAAACCTTCATTCAACTCGCTTGGCGTCTGCCATTTTGATTTTCTGACGTGGAGCCACCACTGGGTAAGCTTGCATTTACGACAATAATTTTGTTCACACATAAAACCAACGCAGCGGTGCACTGAAGCTGTAGCTCATCCTTTATCATTTGAGATTATACATGATTGATCTAAATGAACAGTTAATCTGCGCATTCTACATCCTAGGCTGGTAAAATTTTAAAGTGAAAATGTCGTAAACACCGCTAAAAGGTATATTGCTACATTCCGTTTCATAAAAACAACAGAATAAGTTCATTGATCGGGGGTGTCGCTACAGTGTCGGACAACAATGGATCTGCTCAAGGGACCCGATGTGCCAAATGGGCCTTGTAAATGGGTGTGCAAATGAACGCGCGGAACCATGCAATGTCTGCAGACACATTTTGAGTTGTTACTCACAATAACCAGGTTTTCTTTGGTGTACCACGGATACTGAAAGAGCACAATTTCGAACGGTCAGTCTTCAACCAACCGGAGTAGGCCTAATATTTCAGATAGTCATTTCCATCGAGTCGGGCTATTCATCGCAGTTTCCCACATTAATATTATTCTAATGCCTATTGTCAACTATTTTTCAGTTACATCTTTAGCAATTTTGTTGTCTGCCTTCCAACACTATGATTCACAAAGAGATAACGAGATCATCGCATCATAAGAATTCAATTAAAATGTCATTGTACCCGTAAATTAGTTGAAAATATTAAAGAATTATGATGCAACACATGTCGTAAGTATAATTTCATAATTTTGATTTGGGGAGGGATGTCTGGATAAAGAATAGGTATAAATAATTTCGTCATTTAATAGAATTACATGTCGCAGCATGTCATCTTTAGGCCACAGTCCCTCTAGGGACTGTGTTCAGGCCTATGTCGATGAAGCTGGCGACTGCACTGAGCTGGTATAGGCCTACTCATAGACCCTCGATAGGTCTATGGCCTACTTGAAGTTATGATTCTTAAAAGTCAACGTTGAATGCGCCTTGGCGACACATTTGCGTTCTCTAAGCTTCTGAAGTAAGCGATATTTTTTACATCGCAAATTTTATTTCTCTCTAGCGTTAACGCAGGCCCGGCTGCCACTTTGAATTTCAATATCAACATATTTAAACTAATTTGGAAAAATTGGATGTTGTAGTAATGTTGGTTACATCAGCAAATTTGAGCTCATCTACTTTTTTTTTTTTTTGCAATTCTCTTGTTTTATATATTTATGGGTAGTCATAGTTTCTAATATTGTTACTTTCCGCTATAGGTCACCTAACACTTTGGTAAATTTTAGCATGTCTCCCCGTTGACGTCACGGTGTTGAAAAGTAACGGACTGCGTCTACTGTCGCAGGGGCTCAATCCATATTATAAACAAGTAAACGCAAAAACAAACGAACAAACAACATACGACACGAAAGGGGAAATCTGAGAGAAACAAATAAAGCAAACAAGTAAACAAGTAAACAAACGACGGTTATGGTGGGGTAGATAACCCTCGGCGGGGCAGCAGACCACAGGTGTGCCCGAAAAAGTGTCGACATTTTCCGTACCAAAGAATGTGGATTGGAATGGCTTTCAGCGGGCAGTTAGCGAAAGTTTTACCCGAAAAAGGATTGACAATCTGCCGTACCAAAGGTCCCTGAAACTGAATGACTCTTAGCGGGCAGCTTGCGATAAGTGCTGATTATCTTCAGTACCTAAAGTGCGGGCATTTCAATGGTCATAAACAGGCAAATGCCGACAAGTATGCCGCTGCAGTACTACGTATCTCCCGTCAGAAAAGTAAATATAGACAAAAATGTACAAATTTTATTCTGCATCCAATTTAGCGCAGATGGAAATATCTATGTGTGGGACTGGCACGGTTCTTCTGGGCTTTTAATATCTTACCCGAAGCAGTTGACGGGTGTGCTGATAGAAGCTTAAGAAAGTCTCGTACTGCTCCTGAGTGGTCAAACCAAGTCTTGACAGTACGGATGTATGTTGTCGTATATCGGGAATTAGGCGACAAATGCGCTATACCGACCACTAAATTTGGCTAGAACTAGAAAATCGGGCGGCGGGAATTTTCTGACACGTGTATAGAGCTGACAATTTTCCGTACATAAGTGCGTGAATAAAGATGGCAGCTGCAGGACCAGGGTAACTGATTGTCCGGTAAAAGACTGACAATGTTCGGTACCACAAGTACGGGTATTTAAAGTTCGGCGATTAGAATTGCATTGAATGGGCTGCCGGGGACAGGTATGCCGGGAAAGAGGTTGAAAAGTCCCTAACAAAAAGTGCGTAGATAGGAATCGCTGTCAACGGGCGGCAGACCACAGGTGTGCCCGAAAAGTGTCGACATTTTTCGTACCAAAGAATGTGGATTGGAATGACTTTCAGCGGGCAGTTAGCAAAAGCTTTACCGAAAAAGGATTGACAATCTGCAGTACCCAAGGTCCCTGAAATTGAATGACTCTGAGCGGGCAGCTTACGATAAGTGCCCGGCAAACAGCTGACTATCTTCCGTACCTAAAGTGTGGGAATTTCAATGGTCATAAACAGGTAGGAGCCGACAAGTATGCAGCTGCAGTACTACCATCTCCCGCCATAAAGTAAATAAGACAAAAAATATACAAATTTTATTCTGCGTCCACATTTAGCGCAGATGGATATATCTTTACCTGAGAAACATCAATTTAAATTGATTTTCTTTTTTAAACGAAATTTACCTTCAATGCCAGCAAAAATTAAATGGCAGAAATGCCTATCGATGTGTAGAACTGGCTGGTTCATCGGGGATTTAATATCTTCCCGGAGGCAGTTGACGGCCGTGCTGATAGAAGCTTAAGAAAGTCTCGTACTCCTCCTGAGTGGTCAAATCAAGTCTTGACAGAACAAATGTATGTTGTCGTATATCGGGAATTAGGCGACAAATATGTTCGGTTAAAGTTTGGCAATACCGACCACTAAATTTGGCTAGAACTAGAAAGTCGGGCGGCGGGAATTTTCTGACACGTGTAAAGAGCTGACAATTTTCTGTACATAAGTGCGTGAATAAGAATGTCAGCAGCGGGGGACCAGGGTAACTTATTGTCCGGTAAAAACAGTGAAACTACATGTAGTAATCTTCGGTACCACAAATACGGGTATTTGAATGTTGGATGGCAGCGATTTGACAACAGATGTGCTGATTAAAGGGGCGACAAATTTCCCGTACTTAAAGTGCGACGATTGAAATAGCATTGAATAGGCTACCGGCCCGGGGACAGGGTTGCCGTGAAAGAGGTTGAAAATTTCCCGTACAAAAAAGCGCGAAGATAGGAATCGCTGTCAACGGGCAGCAGACCACAGGTGTGCCCGAAAAAGGGTCGACATTTTCCGTACCAAAGAATGTGGATTGGAATGGCTTTCAGCGGGCAGTTAGCGAAAGTTTTACCCGAAAAAGGATTGACAATCTGCCGTACCTAAGGTCCTTGAAATTGAATGACTCTGAGCGGGCAGCTTGCGATAAGTGCCCGGCAAACAGCTTACTATCTTCCGTACCTAAAGTGCGGGAATTTCAATGGTCATAAACAGGCAGAAGCCGACAAGTATGCCGCTGCAGTACTACCAATCTTCCGTCAGAAAAGTAAATAAAGACAAAAATATACAAATTTTATTTTGCGTCTACATTTAGCGCGGATGGAAATATTTTTACCATGCCAAACATCAATTAAGATTGATTTCCTTTTTTAAACTATATTTACCTTTTATTGATTCAGCAAAAATTAAATGGCAGAAATGCCTATCCATGTGTAGAACTGGCTGGTTCATCGGGGATTTAATATCTTCCCGGAGGCAGTTGACGGCCGTGCTGATAGAAGCTTAAGAAAGTCTCGTACTGCTCCTGAGTGGTCAAACCATGGATGTTTTTTACATCCATGGTCAAACCAAGTCTTGACAGAGCGGATGTCATGTATAAGGCTATGTTGTCGAGTATAGGGAATATGGCGACAAACGTGCTCAGTAAAGGCTTGGCAATAACGACCACTAATTTGGCTCGGACTAGAAAGTGCGACGGCGGGACTCGGTGACAGGTGTATCCGATGAAGAACAGACAATTTTCCGTACATAAGTGCGAGAATAAGAATGTCAGCGGCGGGACCATGGTAACTGATTGTCCGGTAAAAGACTGACAATGTTCGGTACCACAAAGACAGGTTTTTGATTGTCGGATGGCGGCGATTGGATAACAGATGTGCTAAAGGGCTACAAATTTCCCGAACTTAAATCGTGACGATTGGAGTTGCATTCAATGGGCTGCCGGGGACAGGTATGCCGGGAAAGAGGTTGAAAATTTCCCGTACAAAAAGCGCGTAGATAGTAATCGCTGTCAACGGGGAGGCGGGGAGTAACCGTGAACAAACTATAAAGAACACTGGCTGCAAAACTTCATGAAAATATCACAGTCCCCTTTGATCTATTCCGCTCTTGGACGATGCGCCCCATAGACGTGTGTACATATGCTTGAGAAAACCAAGTCAGGAATCCAAATGGCTATTTCCTATAGGGATTGTGCCACCATGTCATCTTCGACGTTCGATTTTCGCTCTTGGACTATGCGTCCCATATACGTAATATGGGACGCATAGTCCAAGAGCGGAATAGATCACAGGGGACTGTTGAAAATATGTTCTGCACAGGAATAGTGAGACTTCAAGTTCTAATCAACGAAGGCTTAAATCACCCTGCTATAGAATTCTCTCTCTCTCTCTCTCTCTCTCTCTCTCTCTCTCTCTCTGTAGGAGGACCATTCTACAGTAGGGCGATTACATACGTGTATTGATTTGAAGTCTCACCAGTCTTCAGTCAGTGATCTATATTTGTCATTGACATAATTTAGGTCTACTTCTTCGTTGTCTTTTTATCGCGTTTCTTGTCTGTATGTTAATTGTCCACTGATTGTCTATTTGTTTTGTTTGTTTTTGTTTACTTTTATCGTTAACCTTTTAATAGGCCTAATAGTCCCCTGTACTACCATTAGGCAGTTACTTTTTGGCTCAGCTTTTTGGTTCGAGCTTACACCCCTTTATTTCTACTGAAGTCGTTTATGCATATCCACGCTTGTAAATGTGCTCTGCTATAGTGAGAAAGAACGATATAGGCCTACCATAGTTTTGTTTTTGCAGTCAATGCAAGAGAGCAAATATACATGTAAAAAGTTGTTCTTTTATTTCCTCCTCGCGGATTGGTTTTGACCTTCAGGCGCACAATGTAAGCTGCAAACCATTTCCGCATTTCCATTTCAACATAAAAAAACGCCGTCTAACATCGACTGCAATCTTTGAACTGAAAGGCTACATGGAAAAAGTAATCTTTACTACAGACAACTGGCATGGCAGACATGTGGTTGTCCGACGTTTGAACTCGTCTGTCAGACTATCCCATCACCTCTCTGTTATGTGGACTGGGCATGCGCTATTCATTACATGGTAATCTGTGTCTCTGTTCACGCCGGTTCAAGATGGCAGCCAGCCAAGGTAAGAAGCTGAACATATTTAAGGTTTTATAACGCTCTCTCGACATATATGCAGAAATGAGTGACGGTATGGCCCTATTCAATATATTCTAATGTTAACGATATCAATATTGGAGATTCCCTGACTTGAAATACAAATTCCACTCAATTTGTGCCACGTTAGTATGAGCGTGAGTGTGTGTCAGTGAAGAGCTTCACTGAAAGATTGTACAAAGCAAACATAGTACATGTCACATTTTACTCTTAAACTTTGCCATGCAAGAAGCATTAGAAGGGTTTGACACCCTTGAAACAGTTGGGAAATTATGTCCGATCTAATGCCTTTTGGGAAGTGACTGAAATGAGCGCAACGAGGATTTCGAGCGAGTAGCATCGGTAGTTGGATATTGATAGTCAGTTTTGCAAGTAGAATGCAGTGCCGAGAATTATATTATATACACTGCAGCAGAGTTCCGTGACAAACAAGCATGCATCTTTAACAAACACGAAGAACAAAACACATGACAACCACGAAGTGAAAGTGTCAGACATGGTAATAGTAGTACGGAAAGCTTTGCATTGTATCGGGTTGACTGCAATTCACACGTACGCTTACACGAGTCGCTGGTGAGTTCAGTGACCTATTGGTGACCTTGGCTATACATATGCTAATTTTGTGTAAGTCTGCCCTCTCGTTTCGAATGCTGTGGTCACAGGTGCTGGGAGTATTAAACTGCATTGGACACTCCATGTGCCTCTGGCGGTGTTATGACCCTGGTTTCCACATGGAGGTCAAATGTTTTTTAACATCAATGAAATGGTTTCCATTTCGTTCGGTCCTGCAACTTGAAGTTTAACATGATTATGGCTGTTCTCTAACACCACATCGAGTTTTGAAGTAAAAACTTTTCTGAGCTACATATAATATCATTCCCTTCACCTGTTCCTTACATGTGTCCAAGAGTCTTAGAGAGGTCCACTATCATGCAGTTTGCCAGTTATTGGTGCTTTAAAGCCCCAATAGCTGCGAATTTTATGCATTATTTTTATGATTTTATTTTCAAACCACATTTGGTTTGTGTTAATGTGCTAACTGGAGGACTTGGATAGAAATATCACTGCTCGCAGATTTTGACCATGCCTACGTGTTTTAACGGGTTAAATAATAAACGGGTGCCGCACTCATAAAATGGCGTCCCCACAGAAAAGTACAAAAAGCAGTATTTCCTGTACATACATGTTGTGATCATAAAAGGAACAAGCATGATGCCATTTACTTGAATGCACAGCACACGGTGGTCAACATTTTGTTGTAGTAATCTTTATTTTCTTTGTCACATGATTAGTTTTTGAAAATGGCGGGAAATCTAAAATGATGTTAAAACGTTTGAATTTACATGCCACTTTCGACACTTATGACAGTGTTATACACTTATTCAGTCTTTAATGGGTCTTATTCAAAGAGAACTCTTAGAAAACGGGGATATTTTGAGATCAGTTTATTGCACATTTGCAGTTATTGGCACTTTAACATATCAAAGTGTTTGTCTTGTACCTGCATGGAGGTAATAACATGTACTGCAGTTCTACTTCAGCAATTTGGACTATGTGAGTTTCAGCGAAAAAATGCATGCTTCTCCACATTCATTCCTTTCACACAGTGTAACCTTTAAGGTAGTGACTCAGGTTCATGGACACGTATTTTCAATCCGCATTTTCACTTAGAAGAAGTGGTCACACACCCGACATGTGATACTTTTTTTATCTGCTCGGTCACCGAAGAGTTCAGAAAATTTGTTAGTTTTTCAAAAACAGTGCGCATACAGTTGTTTTACTCAAAACATGTGTTTTTTAGTTTTTTACTCAAAAAAGTGTAAGTACAAACTCCAATTGGCCTTGGTGATATGTTTACGGCAATCGACAGCTAGGTATACTGGGCAAAAAACAGTGTCCCAGATTTTTGAAATTCGCTTTTGTTTTCGCACAATGAGCCTTCAAAGTGTCAACTTGACGATTTTTGCATAAATTATCGGCCTTTGTTCACGTTTGTCACGATATCTTCACTTCCAGGCCTTTTATCAGAAATCTGAGACACGGTCTTTCAGATATATTCATTCACTGTCCACAGGTGAAAAATCAGGCTAATCTGTCCAGGCGCCGCCGACTTATACTTATTTGAATAATGTACGCACTGCCAAAAACGGAACTGAGAAAATCGACGATTTGTGTAAACGACCTATGCATCACACATTGTGGCCAAGAAGTCCGACTCGCGCACTATTTTCTGCGAATTTTATTACACGAAGGACTAAGTTGAAATATTAAGCGTCAGTTTTGGGAATTTAGAACATGTTTGGGATTGCAGATTGTGTGAAAATAGAAAGAAATTATACACTGAACTGGCAAATGCTTAGTGCCAGCAGTGGGTGGTATTTACACAACAAACACAGAAGGGTAATTAGCGATTTAATCCATTTTTCGAACGTTTAACTAGTAGATTAACTGTATACTGTTGTCTCAACGGTTACAATCTGGTTACCAGAGTTCACGGTCAAGATGAAGATGTCGAAACTTGTGTAAAATAGTCTATCGGATCGAGACCTGTGTGCTGTCGTCGCGCGATCGCGTCAGGCATTCACTTGTTCTTGACTCAAGTTGTCTACTTCCTGTCTCGCGATCGGCAAATTGCATGTTCTTTGTGAAAAGTGATTGTCAAGTTCATGTTAACGCCGACATCTGTGCGAACGGGATGTCCGTCAGTTACTAGTTTTCCTACCTCAAGATGAGACGAACACATGTAACTCTTGACAACATAAAATGTCTAGATCTGTTGAAAAAATGTATTTTCTTAGCTTTTGCACCGCGCTGCAAACTTGTCGCCCTTCGTTACGACGGGAGAGATTGACTCGTGTTATTTTTTCAAACTTTATATATGTGTGTTCTTGTACCGATTTTATCAAACTAATACTCACGCCGTAGCGTAGAACAGTGCAGGCTATCATCGACAGCGTGTTCCGAGAGACAGAATATCGATTAGTCTACAGTGGCGTCACTCGACTTGTGCAATACCAGCGCACGCATAATTATTTCAGAGATTTTTTCTTTTAATCAAACTTTTGATGACTGACCATATTTTGTCACCAATTCTTTATTCATCGTAAGTAGAAATTCTATGCACCGCTAATCTCACCACTGTATAACATAACTAATGCTGACCGGACAGATCGTTGTCTGGTCTGTCACTGATGCTGATGGGTCGTCGTATGCAGTGCCTTTCAGACACTTATTGATGTTCTGCAAAGCATGAATACAAAATCCTTGCTAACATTTTCTGAGTATATGTTTGCCTTGCGTGAAATCAACCTCATATAGCAAAAATTGCTAGTTTCAGCACTTCAAGAAGTTGAGCCGGGTTTGTTTTACGTTCAGTCACAGATCAGCTAGCAGCTGTGGAGTCTGCGGGTAATGGACAAGTTCAGACAACACAAGAATCATTTGTGAACTCTCGCAATCCACGTGTACTTTGACGTAATTTAATTTTTGGGTTATATTTAAAGAAAGAAAAGGCATGAAATAAAAAAAATATTAGCATTTCGTTTTGAAAAATTAGCAGATCGGTGAACTTGCTCTTGTGAATCTGCATTATGTGTGTATGTCGCGTTGTCAGGTATGGTGTTGCTCAAGGTTTCTGTAATCGGGAGACAAAAAGGCTGCACGATAGAAAGATGAAACGATACGATGAATATGATACTAACACCAAGCATGTACAGCCAATTATCGCAACTAAGAGAAGTTTCATCTCCCTCAGGCTAATTTCAAGACTCGGGTACACAATCAGCGTAGCCTACTATGTTCGAAAAGCAGCGTGTCAAATACTTTCATTGTTGTTGAACTGAGCACGTCTCCGTTAACGACTGCGTCCTCAGCCAAATATGACTCTCCACTACGTTCTTGATCGCTGTTACAGTGCAGTATGAGCCAAAGTTGGACTGTTTTACATTTAAAAAGACCTTTGCGCATGTTGCCGTCTTTTTTCAGGTTCGCTTTTGTGGCCCTCGCTTGTTTTTTCGACGGTACTGAGCGCCGGCTTTGGTCTGCTGGACGTGTTTGCGGTACCGATACCTGCTGAGTTCAGAACGCTGAGCATAGCGTTGAAGAGAGCGCATGCGCACTATACCGCCAAGCCTATACATAATCTCTGCGTGTTTATCAAAGATATCGTCGTCTGTAATCGGCACGCGGTGTAGCTGATAGTTTGCTATATTTTAGTAATATTTCAGGAATTTCCCGGTACGATGTGACCCAACACTTTTCGCCAAAAGAAAGGCCACGTGTCAGGGGTTCGAAATTTGAAATAAAAATATTGCTAAAATTGACCTTTGAACCTGTGTAACCTTTAACGTGTAATATACGAACGATAGTTCAATATCAGCTGAGATTGGAAACTGCCCAAGTAATTGAAGTGACAAGATTTGGCCAAATCTGATGGAAATCATATGCAAAGATAGCGACCAGATGTTTCCACCGTAGCTTGTTCTATGTTGTTCTTAGATCTGATAATGAAGTGACTATCAGCTGATGAAAACAGCTAAGAACAAGTAAAGATGGAAAGGTGTACATCTGATTTTAATCAGATTGGATTCATTCATGATTTGCCTTGTTTAAAGACGTTTCATGATATCAATAGATTTAGTTGATGTTCTTCAAAGAGAGTGCTCATGGTTGTTCTGTAAACTTGCTTAAGGGAGTGACTATAGTTGATAATTTAAGTGGAGGCTTGGAGTAATTCATGGCAGAAACATTTTAAACTAATGCCTCAACAGAAGCTGTTCCTTTACTCTAAAGTCATAGAAAAGCAGTGAGAAATTTTTCTCATTTAACCTTTGTGAGAGTTGTTTCCGATTTACATGTAAAACAGTTTGCCCATTTTATGGCAGGTCAAAGTTCAAAAGTTCAGAGTTCAAACTTTGTGCAAATTACACACACTTTGCATTGCATTTAGTGATTGCATACACCATGACCAAACTTAATGTTTAAAGGCCTGAACCTCTATATATAATATATATGTGTAATTCAGGTGTGTTAATGGAAAGTCAGGCCTGCATGGATTAACCTTTGCTAGAATGATAAAGATATGGCTTAGAAGAGATTTAGCCTTGTAGCAACCTCATCATCATTGCAAAAGTTTGGATTAATTCGTAGAACAGATTTATGTATCATTTATTCCTCTTTTGTACAACTTATTACAAGCTGATTCATTCCTAGTAAGTATGGTATGTATTGCAAATTTTATGGTGGTGTTTGAGTTGACCAACCACTTACCGTACTTTACTAAAGTGATATTCCTTCATTCATGGTACAGTACAGGTTAATACTCTGGAATACATTGACACACTAGAATACATGATAATGCTGCTTTCAATACCTGAAGTGTGTAGCAATGGGAAGTATCAGTATTTTTCAAAGATTAAATGACCAACATTACATCATATTTCTCATATTTCAACCTCCAGCAAATATGTAGCATAAGATAGTTGTCCTTCAAACTAAATAACTGACAGTCCCTTGGATAGAATATGGTCTGTGAATCATTGTGACATTTATAAAACAGTAAAACATTTTAAAGAAAGTACATATATTATACGAATGGTAGAGATACTTTGAAGTATTTACAGTCTTTTGTAATGGTTTCTACAAAGTTATAGATGTGTACTTTTGTAATGGTTTCTACAAAGTTATAGATGTGTACTTTTGTAATGGTTTCTACAAAGTTATAGATGTGTACCTTAAATGAACCCTTAAATTAGAAGGATGGAGATAGTGATCAACTGACAAATAAATATGTGCTCCAAAACATCTTGTCCATTTATAGGAAGATTACAATGACTAGATACATTTATGATAACATTAACATCTATCTGATTAAAATCAGATGTAGAATATGGCGACGTCTTCTTATGCGTAAGCGGTATCCTCTCGCCGTCGCTGTCGCACTACGAGGCGACAGCGAGAGAATACCGTGAAACATTAAGAAGAAGTCGCTGTACTCTACATCTGATTTTAATCAGATTGAATTAACATCAGATGTAGAGTACGGCGACGTCTTCTTATGCGTACGCGGTATTCTCTCGCTGTCGCTGTCGCACTACTATTTTAATCAGATTGAATTAACATCAGATAGTACACCAACCTCGGCAACGGATTCATATTTGAGTCCAATCACTCTGCCAATGCTATGAAAGTAGAAATAATCGTTGTTTGAAGAAACAAAACAAAACAAAGCAAAGCCATCATAGAAAGTGGGTCAACGATTCATGATTTAGGAGGCTATTACCGATTAGCCTTTAATAGCAAACTTTTGATGATACTTTATGTTATGTCTATACAAGTTATTTAGTACTAGCAACTCACATCCACCAGTCCCATCTGAGTTTGAAACTAGGATGAGATATCAGACTAATCTAAGAGGCTTCCGGTAAATTATTGAAATTACTTGCTTTCACTTCTCTTCTACACTCAGCACTGTTTAGAATGGTGTTATATGAATTGAGTGGTTCAAAGTATGTATCTTAGTTTCAACAGCTTCCCTGGAGTGGATGGCTTTCCTTGCACACTCAGTACAGACAGATTGGATGAATATTGTGTCGGTGATGACATACCAGCACCAATATCTGTCCTTTAATCTTGCAACATGTCGTTCATTTGGAAGAACCAGAACATGAAATGACCTTCATTCAATTAAAGACGTTGCAACATAGAGTTGAAACCCTTTCACAAGCTCTGAAAGCAAATGAAATCCCTATGATGTCTGTAATACAGTGAAACCTCTCTATACTGAACCCTGTCTAAATTAAACCCTTTTCCCATTCCAATAGAACTCTATGTTCAAAGGACCTCTGTAAACCAAACATCTCTCCATGCAATTTTCTCAGTCCCTGAATGGTTCAGTTTAGAAAGGTTTTACTGTATATACTGTTCTACCAAACCAATCTATAAACTTTATCATCAGTTTCTTTAACAAAAGAACAGACAGCTACAATAATACCTTATTCTCCCAGACCACATTTAGGACTGAGCTCTATGTTATTACAAGTACACACTCAAATGTAATGATGCCATTGTATTGAGTGTTTAGCGGTACATGAGTACATTGCATTATCTACAGCAAAGTACTGTAGATACTGCGTGTCATTTTGTAGTACATGTATCATGGTTTTAACAGTATCGTAATCCACTGTGATTTTGAAAAGAGTCATACTGTATGCAACAGCTGTATCTCAGATATTTTGAATATTCTGTCCTTTGCAAGAAATCTAGGTACCATGAGTCTGTAGATGATATTAAGGGTATGCTTGTAATATCAGTCGTACAGAATCTTTTCAATAACTACAGCTGCAATTGAATTCACACTAAACATTTCAACTTTCACATTGAGTAACATCTGGGATAAGTTCACAGTGTTTGCTCGATGTCAGACAAAAAATTAAGATTTTTTTCAGTCATAATCTAACTGTAATTAATACTATGGAATCCCTTGGTAACCTCCATTACATGATAATATTCTCACTTCTGTACTGGTATTGTTACAGTGTAAATGTGTAATCAGTATTACTTGTATGTGCCCAGTGAAAAAAACCGTTACTTTATTTCTTCAAGTACAAAGTAGTTATGTGACAGGCTTGGTGGGATAAATGTTAATTCTGTTTAAACATGTTGGATAAAAGATGCTAATCTAAACCCAATATTTCATTGACATGTCAAAATATATTCTTGTTGAATGTACATAATAAAAATATCAAGATTCATAAACTGATTGAAGGTATATTTTAATTTTATATGTGATATTCTGATTTTACAGAACTTTTTGAAAGAGAATTTTTGTTCCAAAAATGATTGATATAGCAAAGTAAATATAGAGGACATGGAATGATTACTTTGTCTGGGCATAGAATTTGAAATTTTGCATTTGCTTGGCATATTTTAGTACATACTCACACATACATAGCAATGCCAGTACTGGTACAGTAACGATGAAAGATAGTTTCCTTGACTTTACCATTTCGTGTTTAACGCAGGAAAGCAACAGTAAACATGACATTTTAACTTTCACATCATGAAATGGAAATGTAGCAGTGTGCTGTATTCTTCATAAAAAAGTCGTATATAAAATTAAACATTACAGCAGTCATGTGATGTGTATAATGTTACTGTAGATTATTTGTAATTTCCTCATCATTCATGGATTGTTTTTTCTTTACCTTGGTAAGCATTTGTCCAAACATTTAAATAACGCTCATAAATAATTATTGAAAAATGTGCAAAAATAGAATATAAAATTTTAAAATAATAAAGTAGTAATAATTAAAAGTTGTTAAGTATGTAGCAATGTTTTGACTGTAGCTTTGATCTGTACTCTGGTATATACCGGTATGTGCGGATGAAGACCATCATAACAGAGCTCTCTTGGTTGAAAGTAAAATTGAAATGCTATGAAAAGTCCAAAAATAGACAACATGACATAATGATAAACTACATCATGTAACGAAACAAATGCTCATACAGTATGTTATTTTATTGAGTGCATGTCATTCGTAAAGGTTACAAGATAGTGTAACTGTGTGATCGGATGGTGTGATCCTTCCTAATATTATTCAATTCTTGGCAGTATTCCAGAAACTTGTCTGGTGCAACTTTCGTAGACATCTGAGCTGTTGCCTGCCCCGGTCACAGGGTCAAAAGGTCATACTAAGCCCTTTGTCCATTTCAATGGATTGTCAGTGCAATAAAGTACGGCCAGACAACAAGCTAAAGCAGACAGTTTCACAAATACAACAGGCCATGTCTTTCTTCTCTCGGCGTACATTATGTATATCAAAACAGATTTTGTTTGTTTCAACAAACATTTCTCCTTGCTGCTTGAAACAAGTTGATTTTCACTTCTTGTATTTTGAGTACATGGATGTCATTACTGCTGTGATTTTGTTGATTTCGTATTGAATGGCTTGACCTAGATCATTTGTTTGCCTATTGTGAACAATGTAACCAGATATGAACTGAATTGCCTCGCGTGCACATTTTGTAAAGTACTTCTTGGGGTATTGGCTTTTATGACATTACATTGTTTTTATTCCCGAAATTAATCCAATCTATCTAAATTTGACATTATCCCCACTGTATTACGCAATGAAAAAAAAGAAAAGAAACCATTTGAAAAATTATGATCCAACAATATCTGTCGATGCAAGTGCAAATGGCTGAGCAGGCTCTTAACTGGCAGAGGTCGCGTTTGCGTATAAATTCTGCATATTTCACATATAATTGCCATGTAGAACGAGTTGACCTACTTCACAGTATCTCAATGCGCCCAAAAACGATACAATCATCTGTGCCGCGCCGTGTAGCAGCAAAATGAGTTCGTGACCTTTGAAGTACGCGTTTCAAAAAATAAATACCCATGGGAACCTGCTCACCACGCCACGCAACTCATGTACAGCTGACTATGGTGCACTTGTCAGGCGATGGTCGATGATTCTGGTTATTGCCTATATTGTCAAGTTCAATGCCTAATTTACGGAAACACGAACTCTGTCTAGTGTATTCGAAGCTCTGCGTACAGGTTGTGCACACGGCCTCTACCACGTGCTGTCCTGTGGACAGTGTGGTACAAGCCGTCGGCTACCACCGTACCGCCGGGAAACGCAGACCTATTGTACGCAGGAGCATGGCAGGAGCTAGCCTACTGCTCCTGATTTAACATCAATGCCAACATGGAAATCTCATAAAAATTTGTCATTGTTGGTTCTGTAGCTAATACAATCTTGAAAAGCAACTTAAAAGACACAGACTGTCAATACGTCGCCATAATATTATGCTGATCTCAGCGGAACCATGCCGGAATATAAATTCGCTGACACACACACAAGATTGAAAAGTGTCACTCTACATCTCATTCTCAGAGAAAAATGCATTGATCAAATATTATGACGCTAACCTTCGATAATCTAGCTTTTGGTTCGCTATGTCCAGAGTAACCCACACGATTCTTAAAGTCAAACGTCGACACGACGACATCAACAGTCAAAACTCAAGATTAGCGATCAGCGCGGCCGAGTGACTGAATTCAGAAATCACTTTGTGTAAAATGTTTTAGTGCAGCAGTACATGAAGTAGGTCATGGCCTTGGACTCTGTGCACGAACCTGATTGGACACTTCAATACCTTTGACCCAAAGTTATTATTCATCAGCACTTCCATGCCATGAGGCTAGGTAGAGAACGTATTACGTACGCAGTGTACGCTGTGTGTTAGGAACGCACACAGGGAATGCACAGCGTACACTGCGTACGTACGCAGGGCTAGCGAGAGAGTTGCCGACATCGACGGTTATTTACGAAAAAAGAATAAAAGACTGGCATTTTTGGAAGCGATCGAGTAGCTGCGGTAGGCAGGGATACGACTTGGGCCCAAGAACGCTGAATTTCGGCAGTAATTTGGCTTTTTACGTCAAGTCCAAAAATGGATTTGAAGTCACCAACTCTACGTACGGGTCTTTGCAGGGCTGTGGTGAGCGGGGCTATTAATAGCTGTAGCGGAACACACAGCATCGTACGCAGGGCTAAGAACGTATGTACTCATTTCTGGCGATCGAGCAGCGAGGGAAACAATCAATTACCAAGGATGAAGCTAATTTGCTAAACGATATTTTATCTTGAATAGTGAGTTGAATGAGTAATAAAATATCATATTTTTAATGTTCAATACGAGGTTGAAACACGGAGGGACCGTGGTTGAAACCAGAGCTATCCAGCTGTAGCCAACCTGGACAAGCACATTTCACAGCGCCCTCAAACAGTCGATTGTTTTCACTTGTCATACGCGGCGTAACAGAAAAATTAAAACTTTCATAACTTCATTAATATCCAAGCCACGCCCACCAAACCTTTTCAGTTCTAGCCATTTGAATTCTGAAGATGTCTACCAAATTTGACTGAAATACGTTCAGCCGTTTTTGAGAAAATGGACCAACAGACAGACAGACAGATTCACAGACACACAGACACACAGACGGACAGACAGACAGACATCGCTGCGACATAACCTCGCTGCGCGCATGCGCACGCGATGTAAAAAGGAAACTGCATATTGCCTGTAAAGAGGGCCAGTGAATTTTATAATATTTTTGCAAATTCACTTACAATTTCCTCACATACATGTAGACTCATGTAACACAACATATATTGTTGACCCACACATGTTAGGATGCTACTGGAAAACTCTGTTTTGTTTTTAATGACCCCCTGAGATATTAAAAGTAAAAAAGAACTATTGTTGAGTTTGTTATAGAGTGATTGCTTTTCATTACTTCATTGGCATCTGTGCTTAGCAGTCTCTTATCATTTGTAGCTGTGATCTATCAAAATTTTTCTGTCCCAGCAACGAATGCAATTCATAACGTAGGGGCATGACCTCTGACATTTGTGATGATTCTTCATTCCCAGCATGCTTAGAGTGTGAAAACACCAGAGCTAAGATCCATTTGTTTATCACTCAACCAACTAATGCGCGCTGGTTATTTCCTCACACAACATGTTTTGCATGTTTGAGTATCAATTCAGATGCTGGGATGCAGATAAAGTAACAATAACAGTGTAGATTAGATTAGAACAATAAGGAGAGTACTCGGTTTGTTGTTGTTGTTTGCATTACCATTTATGGTTTTCTGATATTAAGAAATCACAATGTACATGTAATCATTATGTCGAGTAAGATTATTGGACTATCTTTGGAGCAAGGAAAATAAAACTGACATCACTTTTGATATTTTTTTCACAATATCTGATGTCGATGTCTGTGAATGAAAAGAGATGTTTTTCTTGTATGCCATAACTCTGGATTAATATTGGAATGTTTCAAAACCAGCCATAAATGTTTTAACAGTCCTTTTGCCTTGTCTTGGAATACAGTAACGTGTTGTTGTACTAGTTGATTGTAACTGATTTTCTTATTGTGAAATTTAAAGTAACTGGACATTGCTATATGTTAATTGTGTTTTCCTTTGACATATGCAAGCCACTGGCATTTTCTAAGTTTAGTCTCCAGTCCAAGATAAGGTGAATTTATTCATTGACACCGACAAAGAACTTCACATTCAAAAGTTCCATATTGATAATTTGAAACAAAGACAGTCTTACTGTTCTACTGTCTATCTTAAATTGATTGAAATTCTAATCCAAAAGACAGTTGTTATCTAAGGAATTCAAAATTTCTATTTTGATGCTAAGATTGTCAATATCTGTCAGTCAATGTCAGGATAGTGGCAGGAAATATATTCACTGAAGAAAATATATCATGGATCAACAGTCTGAATGTCCCAATTTTTCATGTCCTGCGTTCTCATAGATTTGATCCTTCTAGTTCACATAGATGATGGAGGTATACATGTAAGATTATTTCAACCTTCTTTAGCCTTGAGTGAGAACTGTTTGGATGATTGCTCATGCTATCTGGGAGGAATGCTCATGGTCAGACTGAAAACCCAACACAGCATTAGAGGTTTTTGAAAATATATCAAGTTTGGTTGTAAAGCAAACACAGATTAGCCATCTGCCAATAGATACAAATCTTGAAATTTAAACTGTTTTGCAAAAGTAACATATAACAATTCATGAAAGTACTTTTTGTGATGAATAATAATTAGGTCATCTGATTCTGATAGGCAACTGACATTTTTGAGATTCCATGAATAATTGGGTAGTTATAAGCTATCATTCCACATACAGGTCTAGTGTTTGCTGTAACCATATGGTAAATCTGTATGGCAATATTTCACATACCACCCAGCATACATGTGCACCAGTAACTACACTCTGTATTGCCAGTCTTATTTCAAAGCAGTGGAGAAGTCCCAAGTTACTGAACACAGCTCTTTGTATTCTGTACTTTGCTGAAGCCTTGAATGAATAAGTTGTTCATGGCATCTTCAGCTGTTGTAACACGACACATTACGCATTCAGTGGTACCATAGTGGTAGCCACAGTAGCCATGGCATGTGCATGACATTCTAATGTTCTGTTACCACTATCCATTTACGGCAAGTTATTCATAGTCAATATGAGATAGACCACTGCAGTTCCATTGTTTTGTTATTACCCAAATTAAAATGCTTCAGTAGTTCAGGTGTGATTTCGATATGACAAAATAAACAAAAATGAAACAAACAAAATAGCAGTAAGTTATTTATAACATCATTAAATACTGTATTAAATGTCTAAATAAAAGAAGTAACATGCTATAGAATTTATTTCAATTGAGAAGTTATAAAGAATATTCAACTATATAACAACTTAAAGCACAAATTTTGATAAATTAGCATGTCGCATATTAACAGTGCATATAAAGCAACAATGGTCATTAGGCCATGCTGCCTAGTATGTATCTAGTACTTGCCCATATCTACTTGCCCTGTACATTTTTGCGTGATAACCCCTCACAGCTGCAGCTCTTCCTCCACTACACTGCTACTGTACTCTTCTGTGTCCTAGTGCGCCCTCAGTGGTCAATCTGCACAATCGTTTCTGTGCTATGCAAAATTTGAGTACCTTTCCTTTGTCAGCATGCTATGCTAAGAGACTCTCAAGGATAGACCTAGTATACAGCCAAAGAAAGGCTGTAAAATTGCTATGAATTTACTTTAATCTAATGTTTTCCCCTCCATGTGATCAGAGTTAATTGGACCAACAGTTACAGCTAATGCTTTCAAATTAGTCGGTTCTAAAGCATAAGTGGCATGAAATGGTCTACATGTAACAGTACAGAGTACACGTTATGGTATTATTCAAGTGTTGACTCATAGTTGCTCTCAGCATTGACTTCTTTTTCTCATCAAAACTGTGGACAAATTTGATGGGGTACAATGCCACAGCCAGGAGCCCTCCGCTTGCTGAAACTTTTCATAAATGCTTTCATCAGTATTTCAGAAACTGTTGATCCTGTAGACAGGAAAGTCAGATAAAAGCTTTTCATATCATAAGAGAGCTGAGCCCCCATAAGTTTGCAAAAAGAAAGATTGGAAATATAATTTCAATTGAAAGTGACAGTTCACTATTCATAGTAGATGTGGTTTTCTGATCAAAATATTTGTTTTAGATACTCTCTTTCATCACAGGTGTTGATGGCCTTGATGGCTATGTGTACGGCAGCATGCTTAGCCCAGTATAAATGCATCTGGATGGTAACCTACCCTTTACAAAAAATCATGACAGTTGTTATTGGAAGATGTTATATATTTCACCCCAAACAAAAATATTGCTGCATGGTATTTTAAAGTTTATAACTTTATCACAAATCTTGATCAAACAAAGTGAAAAATATTGCAGCTTGGGCCATAACGCTTGATGATGCCTTCACAAGCATTGTGGGCTTAGAATGGGACAATTACATGTACCGGTATGTGAGCAGGAAAAAAAATGTTATTGTCCTATAGTGATGCATGTGTATCAGTGAGCTGTTGCAGCCACCTTTGGCAGCCTACTGAGCAAGTTATTACAAGTTTGTGGGAGTCGTTGAACTCTAACCATTTCTTTAACACCATGTGATGTGCGTTTTTAATGCATATTTGATCATAAGCATCTAGTCTTCCTAATGATAGAGCTTTCGTTTGTGTCAAAAAGTGATCACTATAAGATCAAGTATACCATAATAAAACATATTCAGCACATTTAAATGCCAAAATTTTAATACATGAAGGCACTGAGTAATTCATACAAATTTTATATTACAATTTATGATCCACTCTTACACTAATCAGTTCTCTCGACTAGTGCAAAATGGAGGATATGATTTCTGAGAGTGAGTAAATGCATGGTACACTTTGATGCATTTTGTGAGGTGAATAGTGACTGCTATACCGGCAACAAGACAGTTTACTTTAAAAAACATAGAAGGTAATACTTATGAGAATTGACTCACTCATGATGGAGGGGAAAATGTCAGATTGACAAAAGATGCACACCAGAGTTAGCCTTCACACAATCAGAGGAGGAAAGAACTTATTAAAAAAATTACACCTCATGAGGGTGCTAGACATACATCAATTTCATCTTCAGTATGTGTTTCTGACAGCCACTGTCCCTCTACAAGGTCATCCCGATCTAAACAGTAATCCTCTTGTATATCCCTTGCTTTTATTTTATTGTGTGAGGCATTTATTTAGATTTAATTTATCAACAAGAAGATAGAATATGAAATGTGATGGTATGTATTTTTTACTCAATATCAGAAGGGAATTGATCAGTTATGTGATTAGTAGATGCCACTGTAACGTCTACTGTAGTGTAGTACATGAATATATGGAGACATGTTCTCTGTATGTGTATGGTATGTGAACTGCAAAACATCTTGAGAACCATTGTATATCAGAAAATCATGAGAACCACTCTATACTTGGTATGCAGATGCATTGCAGATTCAAAATGCAATATCTTCGAACGAACTTGTTAACATGAAAAGCATGTAAGTGAATGTAAATTGTCATAAATCAAAGCTACAGAAAAATCTGGTATATGACTCAGCCTAGTTTTTCAGGTCTTAAGGAATTTCATAAACCATGAGAGATTACAATTAATAGAACCTTCATGGTGCAAACAGTAGGGAGAAGTAAGTTCCTAATTGAAAATTGTTTTGAAAAGTTTTATGAAAAGAGAAAAAATAAACTTACTGCACCTATTGTGGACATAAATAGGAAATATTCAAGCCTGCACAAGTTAAGTATGTGGGTTGTGTATATACCATTACAAGAAATACTGGCATGACTGAAAATTTGAAATGTCAAGGGTACTCTTCTACCACATACTGATAATGTCATTATCAGCTATAAGTTACAAGTTTTATCTGTCTACTTTAAGCAAAAAATTCCTTCATCATTTGATGATATTTATCAAACAACTGATGAAACTTTTTTGCCACTCCAACAAACACAAGTCAAGCTCGCCAATAGAGGGCAGTGTGTATAGGCAAGGCAAAAAATTGCCAGCACTTATGTTACTGATATTGCATCCATGTTATCAACTACTAGAATATCGTTTTACATCACTTTTAACTTTTGAGAGTCCCTGGGACTCCTGGTGTTAGAAAATGGGAGTCCTACATCAAAATATGGGGGTCCCAATTTATTTCACAAAAATGTTTTATAGTTTATCAATGCCATGGTCTTCACTGTGTTCAATTAGTATTAAAACACACAGCAAATAGTTGCATATTTCTTAAAATAATTCCTACATGAAAATTCTAGTTCATACTGAGGGCCCTCATTGATCAATTCAAAGAACATTATTCATGATATTATCTCATAACTTTAATGACAAGTTCACAACGTGAAATTTGAACAAATATTCAAATTTGTCAAATTGACAAGAAGGTAAGTAATTTCATACTCTGAAATGGCATACACCTAGCAAGTCCAGTAGGTTTGAGTTCACACTCTGCCAGCAGCTCCTTCAGCAAATAACCTACAGTAGCAGTGTTCATGAAGTCAAAATCATCTATGATGGGCCAACCAGTTTGATGAACATTAGTCTATTAAGCCTTTGAGGATTGAGTCTATTTCGTGCCCTCTGTTTGATGGCATTTTGTACTGAAAATTAAGCCCCTTTCACATGGGCAGAGGACACTGGTATGACAAGAGCAATTTTAGCAAGAATGGCAAAATCAGGATACTCCTCTGTAAAATCAGTTAGCAACAGCTTGATATACATATCAAAATTCAGTGCCTCCCTATGAGATCTTGTGAAGTGTTTGTAAACAAGGAAGTGTGCCTAGCTCTATCAGCATCAATACCTGGTGTATTGTTATAATGAATCAACAGTTGATCAAGCTGGTTGACCCCATACATGTAGTCAGGTAGGTTGGCCACATTTTCAGGATATCTGTGTGGGTTGAGAATCACATCAAAACACTCCAGAATATTCATCTCATCATCTGGAAATCTGCTATCTAAATTCTGCAGCAGTTTGTTGATATAATTTTCTCTTGCATCACAGAACCTCTGTCTGAGTGGCTGATTGTCAGTATTTTGAATGTTTTTGTATGTGTTTTTCTGACCATTGCCAGGAACATCACCCAAATCATTAAAGACGTCTCTGACAGTGTGTGAATCATTAGTCATTCTATTCAATGTGTCCCTAGTAGACTGAACACTTTTTTTGATATAAGAGGTGACAGAATCTTTCTGAAATGTAAGGCTCAAAATTCCAATGACAGTAAGAACATCAATCAATAAGGCAGTGAATAGCAGACACAATGAATTAGAGATAAATTTCAACAGCTCATCAGCCTTTCCCCCTTTTTTGTCACTTGCAAGTGCCAAGGCAATTGGCTCAAAACTGATGAAAACCATCTTGACAGCTACATGTAATTCGACCGACAGCCAGCGAACAGATGTAGCCTCAGTAATTTGTTTTGTTTTCCCATTCAACAGAGTTTGAATTTCCCTAAGTTTGTCATATCTCACACTAGAGTCAATGAAGTATTTATACAATGAATGGATTATATTATGATATTCTTTGCAATATTCAATATCTCTGCCTGCTTGGGAAGCAGCAAGATTCAATCAATGTGCAACACAATGCACTTGAACAAGGTTGGGATTTCTGGCTTTTAATTTTGCACCCAACCCGTTCAAACGGCCATTACGGCCGCCCCGTCTGTTCCTAGTCCATATATTTTGTCCACGGCTGCGTCACAGATTTCTTTCCTAGTCAAAAATTCAATCAAGGCGTTTTCAATCTCTGCAGCAGTGGCATCTGTAATTTGCTGGTTACAGAGGAAAGAAAATTCGCCTCGCCATTCTGAATATATCGAACATATATTGCAAGTTTCTTATGAATGAAATGTCACAACACAAGTCTCATCCAACATTATACCGATGACGTCACTTGCATGTATGCTATCAATCAGGGACTTCTCGATCGCACGTTGAATACACTCTTCAAACTCCATAACTGAGGACGTTTGTAATATTCAATGTCTAAGCCGTTCAGATTCTGCAGATGAATGATGTCAGTGAATACATCGCATGGAAGGTCACGTTTAGCGATCAGGTAAACAGTACGTAATTGTGCAGCGTACGCCTCGAGTTCGTTACTCTTACCGCTACATATCACTCCACTCATAACTGTGCTCTTTCCCTGCAACTGCCGGTCCTCATGCTTAGGATTCTAACGCTTGTGAGACGACTTTTCGAGTCCTGATGACGAGTGAGAGTTGAATGTTGAAAATTACAAAAACCTTCCATGAACGGGCATGTAACATTCGCTTTCAAACATACACCGCATTCCATGACGTTTCGCTCTTCAGAATATCGAAGCCATTTATAGTAAATCTATTGAGTCAACTTCTGTTGAATGTTCGTAATTTTGCTGACTTGGTCGGGGGACCTGATGTATCAGTATTGCATGGCGTAGCTGCCGTTTCGGCCTCGACCAAACCTGCATGGTGCTGGTTGCTGCGGCCGCCGAAAAACCTTCGCAGATCGGCCTGTTTGACACGACCCGCCATGACATGTGTTAATCGACACAAACAAGAAATCGACCAATTAAGAATCAGTTTACATTTTGAAAGTAACTTTTTACAGCAATAGAATTTGTTTCCGCGGTTACCATTGGTTATGAAACAGTGGAGGCCAATGCACTATGGAGCATTCCATTAAAGTACGGGGTCGGTAAGGTTTACTGGGATGTGTTTTACGTGTTCAGCAGCTTCGCAAGGTGTACACCAGCAACAGATATTGCTGCGTCCCAAGGGACGCGTGGTTTAGTTTTTGAGGGGTCCTGCGTCCGGTTTTATGCGTAAAGGACGCAGAAATGCGCGTCATG
Source organism: Ptychodera flava (assembly GCF_041260155.1). NCBI lineage: Eukaryota > Metazoa > Hemichordata > Enteropneusta > Ptychoderidae > Ptychodera > Ptychodera flava. The sequence continues at coordinate 2,587,311 of NC_091946.1, forward strand.
TAAAACCCTGACTAGAATATCATATCTGCCTCACATAATGGCCAACATTTTCTCAATTCCACAGTATTTGCAAGGACTTTGTGGTTTCTTTGATTTATCAAACTGTCAAGAGGCTACTTTAGATCTGCCAAGTGATATTATAGCAGTGCAATACCCAATGGTCACTATACCTATACCAGTAGTATGTCAGAGAAAACAATCTTCAGTGACAGCACAGACCAATATAATTGTGATAATGTTTTTTTTAATACTTTTGTTTATTCATTAAATGGGTTAAGTTTCTTGTTCAATTTTAGAACCAAACTGCCTGACGGCTGAAAGAGTAACACAAATCAGCAATTGTTTGTCAAGATGTAGTTTACTGACCACACTTCATATTGACATTTGACAGAATTGTATGTTGATACAGTAACTTTCTCCTCAAATACTTAAAGGCTTTCACCCCTAAAAAGACAATAAATGACATTTAAGAAGGTAAACCACCTACTTTTAGAATAAGTTAACTTGGTCCTCCTCAGAAGAAGGTAAACTAACTGAATCATTTATGCTAGCGCCCCCTTCAAGTGATGAAGACAGAATATTCTTGCTAGTCAAATTGATGCATAATGATATATTTTTCTGACACTGTCAATGAGTTCCTGATAGAAGTTTGTCATCTCATCACACATTGGTTACTTTCAACATTTGTATCAGACAGTTTATTGTTAAATATAATTGATAATAGGTGGATAGCTTGCATAACAGTTACTGGACCTGGAGAATTGAACTGTATGCAGTCTCGAGACTTGAAGTCTGATATCTCTAGAATTGATAAGTTGCATCATACCCGTAGTAATGCAGGTAGACGTCAAAAATTGCATAGCAGTCACTGGGCTTTTTAATTTTCTATGCAGTCACTAGAATGGAAGATTAGTATTGCAGTGGTTAGATTTGACAACTGCGTTGCAGTCAAAAGATTTGCATAACAGCTACAAGTTCCTGTACTAAGTAGAATACAATCAATGGTATGGTTTTCATGGCAGGTGTTTCCTTTATCAGGGTAACATTTAGCATTCTTATATTCACAGCTTTGTCAAATGTCGTATGTGTTATCTTGGCTCATTTACATGTATATACTGCGTACCAGGTCTTTTTATCCTAAGGATGATAATCCTGATTTAAACTTTTGTGTTTAACAAAGATCAACTGCGGATATGAGCTTTGGTAAAGCACCTGCTTCTTTATTTTTACATCAACACCTCATCATATGGACTATTTCACTGAAGATTTATGTCTCATGATATCGCTTACCTTTATTGTCTTCAAAATTATAATCCTTATCTTATCTGAAGCATATCTTACTCAATGAAATACAAGCTGTATTGATCAAGTTGACATTGTAACGGTATTCATTCATTTTCTTGTGATCATATTTAGTGATATTTTGAAGATGTAGATATACTGTTACAGAGCTGTTTTTTTATAACTAATTTAATGTAAGAGACAAGTCATCACTGGATACAAGCATAAATTATTACCAACCAGTCCTATCAATAATCATACCATTATGCCAAATGCCTACATTTTAATATCCCACCCACTGCACCTATATGCTTCTTGAAAGTCTTTGACAAAATCAAATGGAGTCTTGAAAAATCTTGGAAAATTGATGAGCTACCAAGAATTTTCAAAAATCACAAAGTCATCAGTCACACTATTATAAAAATGATATTTAAAAAGTATATCTCAATATGTCATAGAAATGATACCTGGAAAATGGTATTTGGGTACCAAAACGTCCCTGAAAATTGATGAAAATGTCCTTGAAAATTCAATGAATTCTAAGTGAGTTAAGTGTATGGACCAAGTTTACTTTACATACCCATTGTGGATCTGTGTTTCCACATCCTGTTTGCTTACATCAGTTAAAATGAATGATCTGAGGAGTAGCAAATATAACATGCCACTGATAGGTTCTTATTGACTACGGTAGTGTTCATTCTTCATACACTTGTATAAGGAGTTATTTAAAAAAAAAAAATTTTCTTGTTGATCAACTGCTTCAACTGCTTTTGCATTTATCAGCTTATCATGCAGACATCACACAGAACATGGTAGTATCAACAGTCAGTTTTATGTTAGCAGAGTCACCTTTACACAAAGTTTTTCTCTTAACTGCTAACTTTGTGTTATCAGAACAACACACTTACTGATAGTGCCTCCTGTATGGCCAGTATATATTCAGTAAAGTATTACCAAGGGTTAAATATAAAATACATTGTATTAATTTGGAACAAACATTCAGCTTTCATGTCAATACAGACATCCCCTTGATAAGTTCTAGTCATCCCCAAAGCATTGTATTCCCAACGATTTCCAAAGCTGTATAATCAGCAATTAAAAAGAAGTATACCTCACAGACTGCGAGAGATCTCAGTATGACCTCTGCTGTTCAATGCATTGGACATATATCACAAGATTGCCTGTCTCCAGCCGCTTTGAAGTGTGCTGACGTGACTGCTACCTAGCAACTCATGTCATTAACCTTACCAAAATAACCTTTTGAACTTTTTTCTAATCATGTTGGAACCATGATGTCACTGTTTTGAGTGTACAGATGAAAACTTACATGTGTTCTTGTAAGGATCAGTGATGGTAACGTAATGTATCTAAAACAAGCAGATTTTCTTCATGTTGAATTCTTTTGTACCATTATGTATTTATCGTACTAGTATGCCATGCTCACTTTTTTTTCATGGGTATAACAAAAAAGGGAGAAATTAAACATGAAAGAGAAATCTTTTGATGACTCGTTTTAAGTAGTGACTTTTAATTATTTAATAATAAAGAGTTCAGGTCATGCAATTCTGAAATGCATTGCTTTGAATATTTATTTTAAAGATTCTGAATCAGTGTTTTGTCATCCATCACGTGTGATTTTTATTTAAATTCCACCGACTATCCAGGGTATAGCTGTTTTGTCTCCTACGTGATGGGCATTTTAAAAAAATGTTCTTGATGTCTCCAAATTACAATGTAAAAAGTATAAAATGGAAGATCTATAAATGTATAATTTTAAAGTGTTAGGTAACATACTAACCACACATGACATGTTTTTCGAAACTGAAGAAAATATGTTGAAAATTTTGATATTTAGACGTCACGATATCAGTGTAGATTATAACATTGTTATGGAATGTCTGGTATGGATGTATCTCCTTGGATAGACCTCCTTACAGTTTTACTCAAACATTGCCGGTCAGTGAGGCCCCCATGACAAGTTCATTAGAGTTTATTGACAGGGGAATAAGGAGTTTTGTCCAGCTGCACCAAAAGCTAAAAATGTAACCACTAATATCATTTTGTAATTTACATCATGCTTTCGCAGGCCTAATTTATTTACCTGCGACACATGTGATTGTTGTTCATTTGCATAGTGGGTTTGATAAATGTACTTGTCTAGACTGATACAGATGTCTGCATGCCAATAGGCAGACTTACAAGTCCTGCCCATTCTATTATCAATTCATGCCATTACTAGAATGCCTTATTAGTAACCTAAATATACACACATCACGACAGACTTGGAATACTTGATAGGATAGTGGAAAAACTTAAGGTTTAAATGTTCATGAATAAAACATGACATGTTAGCAGAAATGAGTGGTTTATGCTTGCTCAGCTCACAGTCTTTCACTTGCTGTTCAGAGACTGAAGTGGAGGAAGCCTATCAGTTTACATTTGATCACCCAGTTCACCTTATAAAAGCCTCTGACCTAGTGGCATTTACTCTGGTTACATCCTGCTGCTTGACAGCAGATATTGTTCAATCAGTGTAATACAACATGGCGGGATTTGCGTACTATGTATCCTGCGTTGTGTTTGTGGCTATTCTTTGGGCATATTGGCGCCCAAAACCTGGCAAAAAGAAAACTAAACCAGTCCACACAGATGGCGAAGCAACTGGGAAAGAGGTTGTCAAGAAAGATGCCAAAGAAGTATGTGACATACTGACTACAGTAGAGGATACTTGCAAGGAGAAAGAAATTGAGGTCGGTGTTGATTTGAAAGATAAAAAAACAGATAGTCAACCAGAGGCAGCTGAACAGTCTGAAACGAGAAAGGATACTCCTGCAGCAGAATTGGAGAAAGAAGTCTGTGAGGTTGAAGATGATGTGGCTTTGCTTGAATTGAAAACAACAGAAACTAAAGATTTAACTGAAACAGTTGACAGTGAAGGAGTCGTCAAAACTGAAAGTGGTATTTCAGAAGCCAAGAAAGCTGCTGAAGAGAAGGAAGTAAGTGTTATTGATGATTTGCCTGAAAAATGTATAGACACTGAAGAAACTGAACAAAAACAAGAAACATTTGAACACAGATTGCCAGTTGAAAGAACTGATATGACATGTAAGCCTAATGGAGACACATCTCCTGATTCTGGAGTAGGGGAAGGCATTGCGTCATCTCCTACAGGCATGTCTGACTCAGAAACTCTGGATCAATCACAGGATAAATCAAAGTTGTTGATCATTGAGGACTCTGAGGAGTCCACTCCAAAGGAGACCAAAGCAGACACAGTTTCAAAGATAAGTGATGTTGACGAAGAAGATGAACTTGTCATTGATGAGATAGATTTGAAATTGGACCAAGATAAACTTTTAGCAGTAGAAACAGGTGAGGCAGAGGAAGATGGTACACAAACAGATAAAGACTCCCAACTGGACAAAATTTTAAAATCAGCTGAGCTTCCAGTCAGCACAGATGCAGAAAAAATTGAACATGCTTCAAAACCTGATGAAATGCTGACAGCTGAAGTGTCTGAAGATGTTGAAAAAGTTGAAGAATTAGAGAAAGCAGACTTTGAGATAACATGTGAAGTGGACAAAGGGAAAGGCACAGTTGGTGAATTTTTGCCAAAAGATGTAGTAGCCAGTGAAAAATTTAGTCAGTTGCCAGTGGATACAGCACCAGACTTTTCAAAGGAGGAGGATGTGGAACAGATTTTGAAAGTCCAGGAGGAGATAGATGAACCGCAAGAAATGGAGGAAATGTCAGTAACAGATGAGAAAATAGTAGCAACACAGGAAGTGGTTGATGAGCCATTTAAAGAGAAAGAAGTGGTGGGACAACTAGTCATAGAAGAGGAACTAGCCAGTATTCCAGTTAAAGAAGGGGAAATACTTGAAAGACCAGTCGTAGAAGAGATAATTGAACAGCCAGTTACGGAAGAATTAGTTGAAGAACCAATTAAAGCAGAGGAGGTAGTCAAAGAGGAAATCATGGAACAGACAGCTGAATTGGAGCAAGTCATTGAACATTCAGTCACAGAGAAAATAGATACTGATCCAGTCAAAGAGGAAGATATCATTGAAGAGTCAGTGCAAGAAGAGGAAGTGGTTGAAGAGCCAGTGGAAGAGGAGAAAGTGGTTGAAGAGCATGTCAAAGAGGAGGTTCATGAACAAGCAGTCAAAGAGGAGGAAGTGGTTGAACAGACAGCAGAAGAGGAGAAAGCCATTGAACAACCTGTCACAGAGGAAATAGTTGACAAACCAGTCAAAGATGAGGAAGTAATTGAAGAGCCAGTCAAAGAGGAGGAAGTGGTTGAACAAGCCATCCAAGAAGAGGAAGTTCTTGAACAAGCAGTCAAAGAGGAGGAAGTGGTTGAAGAGAAAGAGGAGGAAGTGGTTGAAGAGACAGCAGAAGACGAGAAAGTCATTGAACAATCTGTCACAGAAGAAATAGTTGAGGAACCAGTCAAAGAGGAAGAAGTGCTTGTAAAAGCCATCCAAGAAGAGGAAGTTCTTGAACAAGCAGTCAAAGAGGAGGAAGTGGTTGAAGAGAAAGAGGAGGAAGTGGTTGAAGAGACAGCAGAAGAGGAGAAAGTCGTTGAACAATCTGTCACAGAGGAAATAGTTGAGGAACCAGTTAAAGAGGAGGAAGTGGTTGAACAAGCAGTCAAAGAGGAGGAAGTGGTTGAAGAGACAGGAGAAGAGGAGAAAGTCATTGAAAAATCTGTCACAGAGGAAATAGTTGATGACTCAGTCAAAGAAGAGGACGTAATTGAAGAGCCTGTCAAGGAGGAGGATGTGGTTGAACAAGCAATCCAAGAGGAGGAGGCTCTTGAACAAGCAATCCAAGAGGAGGATGTGGTTGAAGAGGCAGCAGAAGAGGAGAAAGTCATTGAAATAAGTGAAGAGCAAGTAAAAGAGAAGGAAATGGTTGAAGAGCCAGTCAAAGAGGAGGAAGTGGTTGAACAAGCCATCCAAGAAGAGGAAGTTCTTGAACAAGCAGTCAAAGAGGAGGAAGTGGTTGAAGAGACAGGAGAAGAGGAGAAAGTCATTGAAAAATCTGTCACAGAGGAAATAGTTGATGACTCAGTCAAAGAAGAGGACGTAATTGAAGAGCCTGTCAAGGAGGAGGATGTGGTTGAACAAGCAATCCAAGAGGAGGCGGCTCTTGTGGATGTGGTTGAAGAGGCAGCAGAAGAGGAGAAAGTCATTGAAATAAGTGAAGAGCAAGTAAAAGAGAAGGAAATGGTTGAAGAGCCAGTCAAAGAGGAGGAAGTGGTTGAACAAGAAATCGAAGAGGAGGTTCTTGAACAATCAGTCAAAGAGGAGGAAGTGGCTGAAGAGACAGCAGAAGAGGAGAAAGTCATTGAAATAAGTGAAGAGCCAGTTAAAGAGGAGGAAGTGGTTGAAGAGCCATTTGAAGAAGAGGAAGTTGTTGAAAAGGCAACTACAGATGAGGGTACAGTTGAAAACACATTTGAAGATGAACAAGTTGTTGAACAATCAGTCACAGATGAAATACTTGACAAACCAGTGAAAGAAAAGGAAATAAGTGAAGAGCCAGTCAAGGAGGAGGATTTGGTTGAACAAACAATCCAAGAGGAGGAGGTTCTTGAACAAGCAGTCAAAGAGGAGGATGTGGTTGAGGAGACAGCAGAAGAGGAGAAAGTCTTTGAAATAAGTGAAGAGCAAGAAAAAGAAAAGGAAATGATTGAAGAGCCAGTCAAAGAGGAGGAAGTGGTTGAACAAGCCATCCAAGAGGAGGAAGTTCTTGAACAAGCAGTCAAAGAGGGGGAAGTGGTTGAAGAGACAGCAAAAGAGGAGAAAGTCATTGAACAATCTGTCACAGAGGAAATAGTTGACGAACCAGTCAAAGAGGAGGAAGTAGTTGAAGAGCCAGTCAAAGAGGAGGAAGTGGTTGAACAAGCCATCCAAGAAGAGGAAGTTCTTGAACAAGCAGTCAACGAGGAGGAAGTGGTTGAAGAGACAGCAGAAGAGGAAAAAGTCATTGAAATAAGTGAAGAGCCAGTTAAAGAGGAGGAAGTGGTTGTAGAACCATTCGAAGAGGATGAAGTTGTTGAAAAGGCAGCTACAGAGGAGAGTACAGTTGAAAAGACATTTGAAGATGAACAAGTTGTTGAACAATCAGTCACAGATGAAATACTTGACGAACAAGTGAAAGAAAAGGAAATAAGTGAAAGGCCAGTAAAAGAGGAGGAAGTGGTTGAAGAGCCAGTCAAAGTTGAGGAGGTTCTTGAAAAGGCAGCTGAAGAGGAGGGCACACTTGAACAGGCATTTGAAGATGAACAAGATGTTGAACAGTTAGTCACAGAGGAAATAGTTGATGGCTCAGTCAAAGAGGAGGAAGTAATTAAAAAGCCAGTCAAAGAGGAGAAGGTGGTTGAACAAGCGATCCAACAAGAGGAAGTTCTTGAACAAGCAGTGAAAGAGGAGGAAGTGGTTGAGGAGACAGTGGAAGAGGAAAAAGTCATTGCACAATCTATCACAGAGGAAATAGTCGATGAACCAATGACAGAAAAGGAAATAAGTGAAGAGCCAGTAAGAGAGGAGGAAGTGGTTGAAGAGCCAGTTGAAGAAGAGAAAGTGGTTGAAGAGCCGGTCCAAGAGGAGGAAGTTCGTGAAGAGGAAGCTAAAGAGGGGGGTACAGTTGAACAGACATTTGAAGATGAAAAACTTGTTGAACAGTCAGTCACAGAGGAAATGGTTGACGGCTCAGTTAAAGAGGAGGAAGTAATGGAAGAGCCAGTCATAGAGGAGGAAGTGGTTGAAGAGACAGCAGAAGAGGAAAAAGTAATAAAACAATCTGTCACAGAGGAATTAGTTGATGAACCATTGAAAGAAAAGGAAAAAATTGAAGAGCCAGTAGAAGAGGAGGAAGTGGTTGAAGAGCCGGTCGAAGAGGAGGAAGTTCGTGAAGAGGTAGCTAAAGAGGAGGGTACAGTTGAACAGACAATTGAAGATGAACAAGTTATTGAACACTCAGTCACAGAGGAAATAGTTGAAGACTCAATCAAAGAGGAAGAAGTAATTGAAGAGCCAGTCAAAGAGGAGGAAGTGGTTGAACAAGCCATCCAAGAGGAGGAAGTGACTGAACAAGCAGTCAGAGAAGATGACACAGTTGAACAGACAGGCAAAGATGAACAAGTGGTTGAACACTCAGTCACAGAGGAAACAGTTGAAGACTCAGTCAAAGAGGAAGAAGTAATTGAAGAGCCAGTCAAAGAGGAGGAAGTGGTTGAACAAGCTATGGAAGATGGGGAACTTCTTGAACCAGATGTCAAAGAGGAGGAAGTGGTTGAACGAGCAATCCAAGAGGAGGAGGTTCTTGAACAAGCAGTCAAAGAGGAGGAAGTGGTTGAAGAGACAGCAGAAAAGGAGAGAGTCATTGAAATAAGTGAAGAGCCAATGAAAGAGGAGGAAGTTGTTGAAGACAAAGTTAAAGAGGAGGAGGTGGTTGAAGAGCCAGTTAAAGAGGAGAAAGTTGTTGAAAAGGCAACTACAGGGGGGAGTACAGGTGAAAAGACATTTGAAGATGAACAAGTTGTCAAACAATCGGTCATGGATAAAATACTTGACAAACCAGACAAAGAAAAGGAAATAAGTGAAGAGCCAGTAATAGAGGAGGAATTTGGTGAACTACCCATCAAAGAGGAGGAACTTCTTGAACAAGGAGTCGAAGAGGAGAAAGCCATTGAACAATCAGTCGCAGATCAACCATTGGAAGAAGGGGAAAGCAGTGAACAGACTGTTACTGAAGGGGAAGCTGCTGAACAACAAGGAAAAGAGGCAGTGGGAGAAGATAAATTAGGGGAACAATCAGTCAATGAGACAGACATGGAAGAACTGCTTGTTACAGAGGAAGTAGTTGAAGAACCAAGCAAAGAGGAGGACACAGTCAAACAGTCTGTTCAAGTCAAAGATGAGGAAGTAGATGAAGAACCAGTCAGAGAGAAAATGGCAGATTTACAGCCTGTAGAACAGGAATCAGTTGGTGAAAACCAAAGTGAAATAGTAGAAAAGCCACTGGAAGAAGAGGTGGTAGTTGAACAACAACTCGTAGAGAAAGAAATAGTTGATGAACAACCAGCACAACTTAAAGAGGAAGAAGTGATCGAGTTGCCAGCCAAAGAAGAAACAGTAGATGAAGAGGCATTCAAAGATAAAGCAGTCAATGAGAAACCAGAGAAAGTTGAGGAAATAGGTGAACAGCAAGTCACAGACATTGCAGGTGAGCAGCTGATCAAAGATGGGAAAGATGATGAAAGTCTAGACAAAGGACCCCCTGAGGATGAGAAGTCGCATCAACCAACTCTTTCACAGCAAAGCTCAGAAGAGATTGGCAAAGACTGGGAGATGGTTGACACACCTGACAGTGACAAAGATGGGAAATCCACACAGGATGATCAAACAGACCCAACTGATACAGACTTAAGTGCGGAAGATACCATAAATGGCAACATTGGGATTATGAAGCAAAGTGATGGAGATGGGACCATTGTTGAAAATGGTGAAGACTGCTCTCAAGATGTCCACATTAGTGATACGCAAAGAGACATACATAGCCCTGGTTTATCAGCTGAGAGCACAATCAAAGAACATTTAAGTGATGATTCTTTGGAAAAAGAATGTGATGAAGATAGTTTGGAAGCCAAAGATGATGACGTTGCTGTGATCGACAAAGACATTGATCAAGACAGCTTAGAGGCAGTGGAAAACTGATCTGATTATGACTTTGAATTTCACAATGCAGCTTATGGGGACTATACTTCTTCAGGAATATGAAACTGTTTGAACATTTTTACAACACCTTGTGCTGCCATCATACTGCGTGTTTGTCATAGTGCAGATCCTGGATACTATAGCTACATGAACTTTGATGACATTTACTCTGCTGCCGTGAATCATTGATATGCCTGAATTCGAGCCTAGATGTGTGCAGGCAGTACCTGAAATTGCTAAGAAATTCAATGATGAGTACTCAATGTTTAACCATGTCATGAGAACAAGACTTGATCTGTGCAATACCAGTACCCTATGGGTGAACTCTTGTCCAAATTTAAATGCCAGCTTAAAATAAACCGTAGAACTGTGGCAAACTAAAATCAAGAGACTTTGCAAAATATTACTGATGCTTTCTTGAAATTGTGAAACATATATGTACAGACACTAAATTTGTGATTGTGTGCATCTGTCAAATGTAACTGTCCAATTTTAAAATTTGCTATTGCATTTATGTAATGAAGTTGCACAAACAATTGGAAAATTCATGATGACATTAAGATCGCATTTTACATAGCATATCCATTCTTCAATTATCCACCATCATTAACTTTAATTGTGCAAAAAACCACTTGCATTACACTGAAGTATGACTTAAATTCTATAGTTCAGTACAAGGCATAAAATTAGCATATTCTAATGTATGATTCCATTCTGTACTCCTCAAGGTTAACATTAAACCTGGTATCCTTACCAAGGTGTGACAGTTACAAAATATGATACTATTCTATATTACAAGTATAAAGTTGTGCAACTATTCTGTCTTCACATTGTACATTTATGCCACCCATTTGTTCTTTGTATACAGTATGACATAATGTAGAGTATGAATATAGATAAGCTTTGCCCTGTAATCTATATTCAAATTTTCATGTTTGACATTTCGATAAACTTGCTGAGGATAAGAAGAATATCATCAAAATGATAAAAATAGCTACTCCACAACAGAGCAACCATAAAGGAATGCAAATTGCAATATAAATTAGATCTAGAAATTCTGATGAAAAGCACAACTTGCTGTCACTTTGATCTCTATGCCCTAGATATTGAACAACTTTCACATAGCAATAGTTTGTAGAAATATCAGTGGTCTGAATTTAAATATAATGCTGTTCCTTTATGGTTGATAGATAACTTCTTGAAGTATGGTACATTTATCTGTAGAAATTGTTCTGTATAAGAATTAAAGCCTATTGCATGATAGCAGATGCCTGTATGTTTTTCAGGAACATTCTGTCTCATTGACATTCATGAGAGGTCTCAGTAAAGGAATCCAAATTGTCTGGAGAGGATGGAAGTCAGACAGGCTGACTCATCTAGATTTCAAAATATCTTCACATTACTGGTACTGCATTTACAATGAAGCTGAGTTATCTATCTACTGTAGACTCTATGCAACACTAGCAATACTACAGCTAATCAATATTTACAGAAAAAAATAAATTTTTGCACTGCATTAAGAAATTTGAAAAAAAAAATCATTTACAAATACTTCAAACCTAATAGTGCACTTACTTAATAAGCAAATGCAACTAAAACTGTTTTTGTGGACTTTGCAATTTACCATTACTTTAAAAGGAAACTACTTTAATGTAAAATTATAAAGGTTAAATCACGTTGAAAGATTTTGTTTTGGATCTTCCAAGCCTGTAACTTAATAAAGAATGATTGAAAGTGGTATTTTACATCTGTAGTGTCACAAACAACAATACAGAAACAACTGTAACAAAAACTGTATTTCGTCAATCAATTTTCAGTGAGATACATCAAAAGCAACAAGATATGAGGACTGTTTTCAGAGAGAGAAATGTCAATGGTTCAAAGTTGATTTATGTAAAAAACCAACTTGGTGCATGATGCAAAAAAAAATCCTGTCATCACATGATTTATTGCAGGTGAAGATACAGCTGAATAGCAAAATATTTTATGTTAATAATATCTCATGCTATTTTTAGGACCAAAGCAAACTTTCAATGAAATCGCTGATGATTTTCATTCCTGTAGACAATGGTTGTATCAGTGTTTGCATTCATCACAGTGGCATTTCTTCAGACATTTACATTAAAAAAATATTGCAAATTAAAATCTGCAATAAATTAGTGAAATGGAGGAACTATGACATTACAGATTTTAGAATGTTCACAGTTTATTTGCTCAATTATGTAAATGTACGGAAAGGTAGACATTATGGGCACCAACAGGCTTGCACAAAGTGTTGTTAAATCTCAGCCTACACACTTCTGGTATTGACTCTGATAGACTTGATTAATCACCAGTAGACACTTAAAATTCATATTCATGTACATTAGGTATTACTTTCACATCACCTAAGACTTAGAAAATTTCATCAAAATTGTTGATGAAACGCAAACAAAAGTTATATCCTGCTGATACTAATGAACTTCAATTGAGCTGTAATTTTGATGCAATAACATGAATGACACCAAGTCAATCTCACTATATGCTTTTTTCTTTCAGTGTGATAACAACTTTGTTTGTATTGTTAAATTTATTACATATAGAGTCATAGAGTTAACAATTTCTGCTCTTCCTTTAAAACAATTAGTGACAGTGAATTGTTTGTACATATTGTACAAATGTATGCTAATTTTCCATAGAAATTCTATAAGAGTAATTTACGAAAAGTCGAATTTGCTCCACCTATGCAAGCAATAAATAATGTTGAACATGCTATATATTGTGTCATGTCATGGATATTATTTTGAATTGTGATGATTACCTTAAATGATTTGATTCCAAAATCATAATAGATATCTAATCTTTGCCATCCTCCTTTTGATGCACTTCAGGGTATGATTATTGTCAGAAAGACAATGTTTAAAACTGTCCTAGAGCTCTTCTGCCAACACTGGTCAGTGCAGAGCTATCTAAATATATATCTGCCCAACAACTTACAGTCTCTCTCTACACACATCTGGTCAAAAATTCTGTCTGATGCGGTTTGTACGGCTCCAGGGTTGAAATGCATTCCAATTGTAGATTTTTGTTTACATTTTGGAAAAATCAGAAACCAGCAATCCACATTTTTAATTCATGATGAGTAGGACACCAGACATTACTTTATTCATATTTGTTGAAATCACCAAAGTAGCAGAATATCTCTTCTGTAAACCAGGCATTCAGTTAGTCAAAGACATAATATGTCAGAAAGCAAAAGTATAAAATTCAGCTCAAAACATTGCATTGTGGGTAGCTTCGATTCAACATTAAATTCCCAATAATTTTTGACATACAGCCAGTAATTTGATGACTCCTAGGCACTTTCAGGAATTACAACGACTCCAGCAGCGCACATTTCAATTGAATTCAGTCTCTGCTAGTTTGTTTGTTGCTCTGGGCCATATATAGAGGGTTTTCATAAATCTAAATAGCACTTTAAAATTCCATTTTCCACAACATTTCAATGTTATCTTTTGTCATTGTGAATCTACCGAGTGATTTTATCACTACAGGAATTGCACATAAAGAATTTCTCATCAATGCAAACAGCTGACTTGTCACTTGAATTCACCTTAGAGGCCTCTTTGAAAGAATTTTACATTACAGAGACAAAATGTCAGAGAAAGAGAGCGCAGAATTCTATGGCACAGTGAGCATGTTTTTGCCTATGCATCAAACTTTTTTATCTAAGAATGATCTATTGAATTTTAATATAAAAGTTATAAATGGTTTTACTTCCCCAGTAGCATTAATTAATACACTTGTATTGTATTGTATTGTATGGTGTTCCAATCAGAGATTGTTTTTATATTTTAAATTTACATGCAGGGTTCTAGAAATTGCTGTTTTTAGTTCTAGTGGCCTCATCCATATTGATAATTGAAGTTCAAATTAATCATTTATGTCTGAAGTTGGTGGTTTACTCATTCTCTGTGCTATTTTAAGAATACTGGCCGATGTAGACGATGAAGTTTAGATTTATTGTGAATTGACTGCAATTAACCGTGCAATGAACTTGAAGCTTCTCTGTCAATAAAATTCATAGAAGACATGGGCTTTGAGTATTTTCCACACACTCTAAATATAGTATTCACCTAGACATAATCCGCTGGATTTGACATGAATGTTGGGAATCTGTCGTGGAGAAAAAAAGATACTTGTGTTTGTATCTGACTTCACTGATATTCAGTATTCAGTTGCAGTTAAAGGTCAGAGGATCAGAAGACTGCGTTTAAGGTTACATAGCTGTTTGATATACAGCCTACAAAACAGCTGATCTGAATGCCAGCCAACATTTCAGTTTGCTATGTTGATTCCAACTGATTCCATGTATCTCAGAGAACTGTAGAAAGCTGGTTAGGATTATAAGGTAATTTTAGCAATGTGCATGAACAAAGTTCCGGTACAATACAATTGTACATGATGATATCTATCTTAAACTTTGAGGGTGCACATAAATTGTATGCCAGATATTTATTTTAATTTTCCATTCAATTATTAAGATTCAGTGATATATCACACTGCAGTGTCTGGTGCAAAATTTAATGAGAGATACCGTTTTAAAAAGGCCACTTTATAATGCGATAATTGTATTTATAGCATCAAAGCTCAATTTTCAGTGAAAACCATCACCATAACTTAAGTTTGTAATGAAACTTGTGTGCATCAGTGATTCTGTGTCACACTTTTATTCCATGTGCAAAATTTAGCCCTCATAATTAAAAATAGATTGAAATCAATCAAATGTGGCAGATTTAAAAGTATTCAAATACATTAAAAGCACATGCCCATATTGCTCCATTCTTATTATGTTAACTGTAAAATACCAGCTATGATATTTTCTGACAAATATCAATTAAGACATAAAGGTCACGTTTTTCATTGTTCCTGAAATACGCTTTCATCATTCAAGTAAACAAGTAAACAAACAAATGGTAGCTGCTGTAAAGTGACTTTGTCAACAACAAAATTTGATGGTTATTCCATTGAATTCTTATCATCATTTGTAGCAACACCAGCAAACATGTATGGAAGGATTGTACAAGGTAGACTGTTTCAGAAATGCAGATGGCCTGTTTGGTAACAATGTGATGCCATGTGTACATCTTTTGTTGACATGGCAACTGTTAGTGTAAACTAACAAACTAACCATCACTCTCTGCTCATTATGATGATTCATTGCCATGGAAATCATGAGAGTTTTGATGCTTTTGTAATCTACTGATGTGCAGCTGGCTGGGAAGGCAGGGCTCGAAATTAACATTTTATCCTGGTAGTCATTTGACCACCACAAAATTTTTAACTTTGGTGGTCATTTTAAGGAAACTGGTAGTCAATATTTTTTTTGAACTGAATCATATTATCAGGCTTTTTGTATTCACGAAAAGAGAGGTCAATGTTATGGTGGGAGTCTTGAACATGGCTGTACCCAAAATGTACATGTCTGTACAGTGGATAACAAAAAATAATACCTATATGTTGGAAAAAAAAAAAACTGATAATGATTTTGCCAACAACTTCTCATCTACTGACTCGTGCTTTATTGAAACCAAATAACATGCAATGGTATTTTTATACTTGCAAGAGTTCCAAAGTGATCGCTGCGTGTCTAATGTTTTGTAATGATAAGTAGAAGGATTTTGAAATTGTTTTTTCCTTTGCGAGAAATATTTGCATAAATGTTGCAAAATGAAATTTTGTTTATTAGCACCTGTGAAGGCCCTGCGCCACAAAAAGGAACAAAACATTATGTGTATAAATTTCTTCAAGGCCGATTGCAATGTTGTATTGATGAAACGGTACCCTCGCCATCAGACAAACCAGCAACCGCTGAAATACTAAATTTTTTTCCATGGTGGTCAAAATGACCACCAGTTACAGAATTTGGAGGTCATGCGTGGAAAAATGGTGGTCATTTGACGCAAGACCACCGCTAATTTCGAGCCCTGGAAGGTTATATCTGATTAGTTGGTTGTCACTATTCACAGCAACTTACGGAGTCTATTGTGTGTAACTCCATGATAATGGTAAGATTCAGCCAACCAAGTGGATAACAGCTTCTGAGATGCTGCTCATTAGCCCTTTGAAATGTGGAGAGATGAAGGTCAGAAAGCTACAAAGTCCAGGTGTATTTGTTACTCTCAGTCCCTCATTTCAGGGGAACCTCATCATTTCAGCCTTTCTATACCAGTATATACACCATTATATACATCTACCATCGAGAACAATAGAATTTTGCGTGCGCTAAAAAAGCCGTACGGAATGCCCGTTCCGTAACACGAACGGTTTCCAGGCGCCCCATCCCCTGCGGCTGTATCTGCGCGTTCACTGTTGAACGGTTTCAAGGGACCCATTGGACGAGTGCCAGAACATGTCTCGCGCGTGCTCTGTACGTACGTACATGTGTAGTGCACACACTCCAAAACTTGCAGAAGCGCGTCCGAGATAGTGTTCCACACTGGCGCGATAAAATCGGAAGAAAAATTGTCGACATTGCATGAAAATGGTCACTACTCTGACAATTTGATGCCCCAGTCACGAATGTAAGATGTATAATAATAAGGTTATCACGAAAATACCGCAAAGGATGCACTCGGACATTGGCGCCGCGCATCGCCCTCCGCTTCGCGTCGGGCGATACGCTGCGCCGATGTCCTCGTGCATCCTTTGCGGTATTTTCGTAATAACCTCATAGTCTCTCTTCATCCTTTGATTTATGCACCCTACCATCTATTAATCTATCTTGAACAACCATCCCAACATTCCTGGGGTGTTCTGATGCTATGTTTCTATTAAACTCCACTACCTACATGTAACGGTATGTAATACTTAGGTTGGTCATTTACAAATGCCAAACTGTTTCTTAAAACCATTTACAGTTGAGGCCATTATTCTTCGGTGGGGCAAGTTGGTAATTACCTACCAATTTAGCTAGGGATATTGCAATATACCAATGGAACTTCCTAAGCCAAACTCTGTTTTCCTATCCGAGCGGCAAGATGAAATCTAAACAAACACAGCGGGTAATGAGATTTTACAGCCAGCAATGGTGATCTGATAACTGGGATGAACCATTTTCATGTAGGTTCGTTAAAAGGGGACTGGATTCGGGAATGAAAACTACAAGGAATAAAACACAATCTTAAGAGATCATATCGTGCCTTGTCTTCTTTTTGATTAATATTACACATAACTAGTTTGAAAACGCTGCATGAAGTACATGTAACATCATTACAGAACATGGTATTTTGTACAAAAGTTTGAGATCACCCCATGTACATTGATCTTTCAAAAGCCAGTCTTTACTGTGTGGTTCACAGGAGTCTAATTCAAAAGCACTCAGCGACTCATAAAAAAGTCAACTTTACAGTCTGTCTTGAAAGCTTCATGAAAATTTGAGACAAGATGACAAAATCTGTTGATATTTTAACAAGGAAAATAATCGTACAAAGCTACATGAAGTTGAAACTATGGTAAATATTGCTCAGAGAATAAATGCACCACAGACTGCACTTCATTATGTCATCGCCATCTCATTCGCAGTACCATTGCCCAAAACATCCTGGAAGGCCACAATCAAAAAGTTTGACATGACCTGCACAACTAGTTGCTTATAATTTTTGTGGATGAAGAAACCTTTGAAAGCAGCCAGTAAAATATCGACAAAATACTTTAAGAATACTTGTACTGTAAAAACTCAGCCGGCAATCAGAACAGTGTTCAACATACTACACAATGAACTGAGCCACTCATACAAAATCACTACCAAAGTTTCCTCTGACCAGCTAAATTACTGAAAGATAAAGCAGACAGTGGAGTACATTATGGTTCATCCCAGTATCAGATCACCATTGGTGGCTGTAAAATTTGTTACCCGCTGTGTTTGTTTAGATTTCATCTGGCCGCTCCAGATAGGAAAACAGAGTTTGGCGGTAGAGTTGACTTTTCAGATCCTCAGATTCAGATCCTCAGGTCCTCAGATTCAGATCCTCAGATCTCAGATCTGAGACCTCAGATCCTATAACTTCAGACGCAGATTCGGAATTGAAATTTCACAACTTTCAAAGTTTGATGTAATATACTGGTAAATAAAATATAATTTAGATTTGAAAAGGCTTTAGAAATTATTTTATTTCTATCTTGAATCTTGAACTTAAAAACTTCGATCTCAGAATCAGAACGTCATCAGTCGAAGACAGGGTGCACAATGATTCCACTTGTTATGTCATCACGTGAACTTTCCCTCTGTAGTCAATACATAGAGATAAACACACCAGTGATTGAACGATCAAGACCGCGACGATCATGTAAATGCTGGCTATCGACAGTCCGTATTTTACTCTCGTTCGTAATATTGATGGCGAGGGAATATAACTAAATTAGTTATATTCAATCCATGTTGGAGGCCAGTGACCCCGGACTAAATCAGAATTCAGGGGTCGGAAGAAGCAAGTTAGCTAATCTGTAATTGTAGACCCGTGTTCGTTGAAACTTGTTGAGCGAAAACGTTTATGTAGACATTTTTTTGTTTTCATAACTGCCTTGTACATGTCATATTCAAATTATTATTTTAAATATTGCAATCATACTGTTATTACGGGTATTGTAAAAGGCTTGTAAATTCGAATCTGCATCTGAATTTATAGGATCTGAAATCTGAGATTTATAGGATCTGAATCCGAGGATCTGAGGATCTGAATCTGAGGATCTGAAAAGTCAACTCTACCAAGTTTGGCTTAGGAAGTTCCCTTTGTACAGTATATTGCAATATCCCTAGCTAAATTGGTAGGTAATTACCAACTTGGTATATTGCAATATCCCTAGCTAAATTGGTAGGTAATTACCAACTTGGTATATTGCAATATCCTAGCTAAATTGGTAGGTAATTACCAACTTGCCCCACCGAAGAATAATGGCCTCAACTGTAAAGTAAGATGAGGAGCTTACATGTATAACTGAGCAGGGTTGACTTCATGATAACAGTGACTGCAGGAACTATGCTTTATGAATTTCTCTGTCACATCCAGCTGGCTAGCCAAGTTTGAATTTCATCCTATGGTAACATACATGTAACTGTAGTCATGCTAGTGACGCCTGACAATATTTCCATAAATTTTTCTGTCAATACCACACTTCAAAGAGTACAACCTACATGTACAGTACCATTGATCAACTCCATCGATACACTTTTGTACAGCAAATCCATGTACATGTTACTTCATAACTCAAAAAGTTTTATGATATTCTCATCCATTGGTATAACCTAAAACCTGGTCTTGATTTCACGACTTCATCAAACTTTCAAAGTACTTTGAAGCCACATACGGTATTAAGAAAACCTGTAGTCTGATAACATTTTGCCTTCACACCAGTAGTAACCTCTTTTTTGCATGCTGGCTGACAACCTGTATTGAATAAGCGCTCCACTTTTAATTGTTCGTTTTTGGGACCTTAGAGAAATTAATAAAATTAATATATGTAGTTATATAATCTGGCCATCGTCAGATTTGTTTCATTTTGACAACTGACTTTTAACCTTTACAATTTGTGAATTTGATATTTTCACTTCTGTGTCACTTGATATTTATTTGCTCCAATAATACGTGGTGTCATGCCATTGGGCAAATAATTTTCCATATTCTGTCTGTTATATTTTTATGACATGCCTTTCAACCCACAACATACAGCACTGTAGTCATTAATTTGATTTGAAATGAATATTTTTCTAAACTCCAAATTGTACATATTAATACATTTACTCCTTGTATGTGTACATGTGAAAAACAATGGCTACCTTCACTATGCCCATCATCCTACTCTGATTGTGCAGGATTAATTAATGGTACATATCCAATAACACATGATCAATGTGAAATCCACTGCAAGTGATCCATTTTACATGTGAAGTAGACAAATATTTTTGAGCTGAAGGTTTAACTAAGTGGATAAGAAATTTAGTTTCTCAGACACTGCCGGAAATGAGAGCAAGCAATGAGCTGTGGAATCATGGTGCAGTTGTCCATATCATGATGAGCACTTGGTCTCTCTCCTATGACTCAGTGATTGCAATGGAGATTTTTCCTATCGTGATTCCAAGTCTGTATATACCCCGTATAGCAAGCCAATTTGTTTGTTCCTGTTTTCTGTAGAATCACTAGACTACACAGTTCTCATATTTCGATTCTATGTTAAAAGTCCCCCTTTCCAGTAATTGAAATCAGTTTTACATGTGTTTTGTTCCTGAAAGTTCTGAAATGAATCTACTTTGACTGTGAATAGGGTACATTGTTAGTTCTTATGGTGTAATTTCTCATTACTTTAATTGTCCTGGGCAAATAATAAACATTGTAAAGGTGCATTTTTATGCAGGCAAGTGATGGTTTTGCAGCCAGCAATGTCATCAGCAAACTTCATAGAAAACAATGCAGAGTGAGACATTTCATATACATATATGAAACATACATTGACAGTGTGTATAGAATATGACAATCTGACATGGTGTGACTGTGGAATACTGACATGGTGTGACTGTGGACTATTAACATGATGTGACTGTGGACTACTGACATGGTGTGACTGTGGACCACTGATATGGTGTGACTGTGGACTACTGACATGGTGTGACGATGGTGTACTGTATATATGACATGGTGTGACTGTGGATTACTGACATGGTGTGACTGTGGACTACTGACATGGTGTGACTGTGGACTACTGACATGGTGTGACTGTGGACTACTGACATGGTGTGACTGTGGATCACTGACATGGTGTGACTGTGGATCTGGGTAACTCTTATGTGCCACAATTGAAAAGTAGAATAACATGAGTCTTTTTATCAATTTCTTTCAGTACAAGATGAAGCATTTGTCACTTTGGCAACTAATGATAGATATGCATACGGTGCATTGGTATTGGGGCATTCATTACGGGCTGTCAATACAACAAGACAGCTTGCAGTTATGATCACACCAACTGTATCAAGCCTGATGAGGTAAGGTAACAATTCTTATTCTTTTGTTGTTAGTTTCAATGCACTCAGTACTAGGGACTACATGATTAGATCACATCTATATACATGTATATATTATTATTCATCCTCAGTCAGTTCTTAGACCTACATGATGATGTACCTAAATTCTTTTTCATTCAAACTTTACAGAAGTCACCTTGTGACGCACAAAATGATGCAGGGTTATTTAGTTTTGTATCAAAGATTACAATGTAGTTATGTCTTTTAGGCAGTTACATTGTGTAGAAGTGACCAAAATATCAACTGAAGCTATTCTGTAGTGGGTACATGTGTTAACCCTTTGAGCACTATAATTTTTCCCACCAAAATATCAGGGCAACATTTTATCAATTTTATGAATTTTTCTGTATTTTTTTCCTTGATTTTGGACCAAATGGACTTAAATTTTCATGTGCTAATTCTAGGCAATTGGATTCTTGGAATCAGAATTTAAGCATATCTGTACATGTATTCTTGTAAATGTTAAACAGCATTCATTTACACTTTGCACAAATTCAGTGTAAAATTAACATGCTCAAATGCAGGATAAATTTTCGCAGAGATGACTGGCAGATTGTCTATGTAGCTGACACGAACATGAACTGTCTGATACCGGCTATCAAATACTATGAAAAATAGTAAAGAATGAGCTACAAAATCACTATCAGTTTTAAGTTGCAGGTAGAATAAGTCTGTGACTTTGTATAAAATACTATAAAAATAGTAGAAAGTGAGCAACCAGCTGAAAGTTAGTCGAGGAGACCTTAAACTTGTACACTACGCATATCATTAGCATCTAATTGTCGGCTACGTGGCCTGTGTACCAGATGACTGGAAACTGGTCACATGAGACAGGGGTGCCACTTTGTCTTTGAATAAGTATTCTCAAATCTAGGGCTGTTCCTCAGACATCTGTTATCAGTTGCCTGTGACTTCTAGTTCTGCAAAACCTGTTCGCAAAAATTAGCATGGCATACCAAAAAAAACTTTTTTGATTCAAAAAAGTACCAAAATATGAGAATGCTTCTCCAAAGCTCAAATGTGACAAAATGTTGTGTTTAGCATATTGAGTTTTCTCTTTGATTCTTTACGCCGTTTCATCACTGCTTGGACATAACAATTTTAATATGTGAGCGTAAATAAAAGCACAGATATTTTTTCTCTTCAACCTGTTCATCCCAATTTCCTGTAAACAGGTCCACTATCACAATTGATAACAATGGGTTTGGACTAAACCATGGTGGTTAAAGGGTTAAAGTTCACTTCTTGTCTTAATTTCTTATTTACAAGAGTACATAATATACCAGTATATCTCTGTAAACTGGCCCACCTCTGTAGACTGGCCCACCTCTGTAGACTAGCCCTAGTCACTCGGCTATTCTCAGCAGTACACAGTAAGTGAGGCTACCCACAATGCTCCATGATCCGTACACACGGAGATCACTCACTGAACTGAAGCAAATTTCTTCTGTACACAGAACAGCTTGGTCCATATTTCGAAATTCTGGGACCATAGTTTTGATAATCATAATTCTCTAATTTCTCACTGTGAATAATGAGAAGATCAACCCCTTTTCCGCGGAGGAGATAGCAATTTTGTGATTTTGTCAACGTAGTTTTTTGACAGCCATATGCAATATTTTCAAGGAAACTAAGGGAATAAGTTGCATCTGTGTTGGCAAAAGAAAGGGTATTGATTTTTTTGAATGTTTGTAACAAAGGAAATTTGCATGTCTGACAGGTGGTATGATGAGACCATCTTAGTTGCTGATAACTTTACCTTGACAAGTGTACAATTTTTAGCACCTTCAAACGTGGAATTCTTATTCAATTTACTCCTGAATTTTAATCATAATCAATAATTTTGGACCATAGTTTTAACCAATAATTCTAAAATTTAATTTTCAGTTTCAAATTGTTCAGAATCTGATAAAATTGAAGAAGCCTTTAGCAAATAATGTCTGAGCACACAAATCAAGGGGAATTGTGGGTAGTTTCACTTACTGTGCAGTAGTTACTGGCTGGCCAAGTGACTGGTGCACCTTGCAAATGCCCTCTGGTGTTACATGCGGTCTGGCCGTTTGTTGACATACAGTGGTGTAGGATACTACCTAAGCAAATGATTTACAAGAACCTTGCTCAAAACTTACAAAGCGATCAGGTTTATCATAAGAAAACTTGATTTGCAGCCAATAGTTCTCATAACTTGATAAGGCGGGTTTCCTTCTCCTGGTATGACCTGAGATGAGCAATAGCATGCAGAAATTGATCAGGACATCGACATAATACTCATACGACACAGTGCAGTTGTGAATAAGCCTCCATCATGGACCATGTCTCCATGTTCCTGTGCATACACGGTTTTCAGTCCCACTCAATCAAATTGATAATTTACCCAATTTGAAAACCAAGACACATAAAGTTGCCGCATTGAACATTTTTTTTTTATTATTGAAATAAACTTCCATAAATTAGTGGATTAAGAATAACAGCATGTCATTCAATGACCATGAAAACAGCTGGTAAAACTCTTCCTATTCCTTCATGCATATTTATAAGGCCTGGCGTCACTATGACATGACAAGATGTACAGGACAAGTTATGATCATTTTATGTAAAATTACACCCAGCTACATGTATTTTGAACTGATGGACATCCCAGTTCTGTCATATGTGTCATTCCATATGATTTGACAGTGCAAGCAAAACAAATTGTTTTAAAATTCCATTCATAAATATTTGAAGCTTATATATTCAGGAACAAGACCTAACCTTCATCACGGTATTGTGTAATTTTTACATGCCTTTAGCAGTTACACAGACATTCCTCAGCCAAATTGACTTCAAATCAGATCCATGCATCCAGGTATTGGTATGTCATTGTTGATTACTGTTGATTCCTCTGTAACTGAGATAGGCCATTTCTACAGTGTTAGCTACTTCTGTTATAGATTTCTACCTAGTGTTTATTGAAGGGATATTGTTAATCTAGAAAGTACAATACAAAGATGATGATGGCATGTCATCCAGTAAGAACTCTTCTGGTAGGTGCTAATGTTTTCACACAATATATGTACCTCAAATTGGCTCAAACCTAAAATTTTATGTTTCTGATTAGTAAAATTCCACATTTTATATTTGACTTTATTTTTCAGACAACTTTTGACAGAAGTTTTCCACTGTATAACGCAAGTTGATCCACTGGACAGTAATGATGAAGCAAACTTAGCACTTCTAACACGTCCAGAATTGGGTATTACCTTCTCTAAGTTACACTGTTGGAGACTGACGCAGTATAACAAATGTGTGTTCATGGATGCTGACACACTGGTAAGCACACACCAGATATGAACTGAAAATGTTCACGTGTTTCATTATAAATTGCAGTTATGTGTAAATTTGAACCTTTGCCACATGTTTGCAACTTCATTGAAAGTATTATGATCAACATAATGAACAATAATCACCGCCGATTAATTATAAAAGGTCATGAAGTATACAAATATGTAATTAGCTGAAATAAAAATATTAAAGTTCTTTGACTGCTGTCATTGTATCACCATTTTATATAGCAAGTGTAATTACCGTTGGCCAAGTCCTTCAAGCCATATATGCTGAGCTGTGAAAGCTCATTAGATATGCAAATTATAAATTAGCTGACATGAAAATGTGAAATGACTTTCGATATTGTTTTAACCAGGTATAATCATCAATGTACATAGCATGTTTTGCCAACTTTGATCAAGTAAATCCCAGTATATATCCCTAATAAGCAAAGTTCATTAAATATGTAAAATTAGGAATTGACTTAAGTAAAAATGCTTAATGATTGTCAATAATGTTGTATCATGGTATCTGCAATATATGTAGCAAGTTTTTTCAACTTTGGTCAAGTCAATTCAGATATATATCTCTAATTAGGAAAGTTCATTAAATATGCAAATTAGGAATTGGCTGACGAGAAAATGCTTAATGACTTTCAATAATATTGTATTATAGTGTCTTTAATGTACATAGCAAGTTTCATCAATTTTGATCAAGTCAATTCAGATAAATATCCCTAATTATGAAAATTCATTTAATATTCAAATTAGGTATTGGCTGAAGTAAAAATGTCTTTTGACTTTCAATAATGTTATATCACAGTATCTTTGATGTATATAGCAAGGTTCAACAACTACAATCAAGTTAATTCAGATATATATCCCTAATTGGGAAAGTTCATTAAATATGCAAATTCGGAATTGGCTGAAGTAAAAATGCTTAATGACTTTCAAAAACGTTGTATCATAGTGGCTTCAATACATGTAGCAAGTTTCATCAACTTTGGTCCAGTCATTTCAAATATATATTTCTAATTAACAAAGTTCATGAAATATGCAAATTAGGAATTGGCTGAAGTTAAAACGCTTAATGACTTTCAATAATGTTAAATCATAGTATCTTTAATATACATACCAAGTTTGGTTGATTTTGATCGAGTCAAATCAGATATATATCCCTAGGAAAGTTCATTAAATATGCAAATTAGCATTTATCTTTCATGTCACCCCTTAATGGTTCCCACTGCTGATATATCTTGGTGTGATCAACATTTGTAGCAAATCTCATCAAATTGTGTGTAGTCGTTTTTAATATATATCCGTTTTTTTTAAAATCATTAATTATGCAAATGAGCAAAAAGTATGCAAGCCACACCCACCAAAAACTAATCAGTTCTTGCCATTTGCTGACTGAATATATGTACCAGATTTGATTCTGATCTGATAAGCCGTTTTTGAGATATCGGACCAACAGACAGACAGACAGACACACAGACGGACAGACAGACAGACAGACAGACATCGCTGCGACATATGCTCACGTGTGTAAACACGTGAGCAAAAAATGGTGTAGCTCATGCAGAGAGGTGTACTTACAGCTTAAATTCCTCTTCTTGAACATACTGCTTTTTATGCCGATGTTGATCAAGTTTTTAAAGCCCAGTACCATTAATACTGACTTTTGATGATTTTTTTCATTGTTTATTTTATATGTCAATTGCAAGTTCCTATTCTACTCCCAAAAGAATGTTGAAACATCCATTATTTCACTAGCCAACATTGTGTCTTTATGTGCAAAATTCACTGTTATTGTTTACTTTTGAATTCTAGTCCTGACAAGAATTCACTTGTCAACAATAACAACACAGTTTACACATGTACAGGCTGAGTTGACAGGCTGAATACTTTGTATAACAACATACTTTTGGGAGTAGAATAAGAAATTATCGTTCATATTTAAAACAAAAATAGTAAAAAAATCATCAAAAGTTAGGATTTAGGATTACTGGCCCTTTAAGAATGTGAAGTGTTGGTTACAGGTAATTTACATAACTACCGGTACAGTTAAATTAAGATTAGAATAAACCTTACCAGATACTTTTATAACATTAATTACTTGACTGTTGTAGTTTGCAGTTTTTTAAATCTATGAAATGATATATTTACTTTTGTGTCATATCCTGAAATAAAGTCAATAATGATAATGATAAAGTAAATATTGTATTGAGTCAAGGTTTCAAGGCCACAGCTGCTTTATGTTGACGTTTCTAAACTGTTAAAAATTGAAACAGAGTTTTGTAAACTTTTGCGCAGTTTGTTCATCCCTAAACAAGACCCACAGAAAAATGTGTACATGTATGTTAGCCCAGATTCAGTTTCTGTGGAGATTTGACGTTTGTTTTGCTATGCATCCCAATGACAGCCATTTTATCATTATTATAGGTGCTAAGAAACATTGATGATTTGTTCGAGAGAGAAGAATTGTCTGCAGCCCCTGACGTTGGCTGGCCAGATTTGTTTAACTCCGGTGTGTTTGTCTTCAAACCATCAGAAGAGACATACAGAGGGCTCCTACAGTGTGCAATGACACAGGGAAGCTTTGATGGTCAGTATTTTTATTATTTATCTTGTCTTTGTTGTGTCAGAGATGATGGTGATAGGAGATCTGATTAATTCTATTTAGCAAGGTGTGGATTAAATGATTAAGTAAGGTTTGAATTTTTCACACAAACTTGAGCAGTTTAGGTATTTTTTAGATGGGAAGGTAACAAACGGTTGAGTCAGAATCATTAGAATCCTGACACTTGCTAGGAATGACCCAATGTGTGAACCTATTCTCAGTGCGTTCTCTAGTCATAACATAGCTTCAAGAAGTTAAAATATGTTTCACTGGGTAGCAATGATAAGCCTCTCATTAAAACAACTTCTTAAAATGTTAGAGGGCTTAATACTCTTGCTGGGACAAGAACTTTTGCACCTGAAGGTAGACTGCATACTGTGCGTAAATGCGCAAAACCAATCAATGTAAATTGATAGTCTGGAAATATCAATTATTTTAGTGATAATTATCATATGGGAATGTATATTATAATTTCTTAATGACTCAAAGTTTGGAAAGCAATAAAAACATTTCTAGATAATTAAAAAGTTATATTCATAAATATTTTATTGGGTTGGCAAAGATTGGCAACATTGTCAATTTGCATAATAATAACTCATAAAAAAATACAAATTTTACGTGAATTATAACAACACGGCTTTCCAAAGAATGTTATTGGCATGTGTCTAAATTACTTATACCGTATAATGGTGAGGAGATAAATTGTACAGGTTTTTATGGCAGGAAACTTTTTTGAAAATACTTTAACTCTATGAATTATTTGTTTATGGTTTATTACATGCAAATTTACAGTGGCATAAAAGTCATGTGATCCAGGGGAAATCACATGACCCTAACCATATCAATTAATATGTGGATTAATGTAGTGGAGTAATTTTTGAAAAAAAATTGTTTCATTATTGATGATACAATAGACATAGTCCCATTAGTACAAACAACATTTGTCTACCTGTATTCTCTGAGGTATTTACGTATAGGAATACATATTACCCACAGTGAAAGTGTTAAAATACTTTGAGATTGTTGACATCATAAGACACACAATCTTGGCATGTCATTGAAATATATTTACTTTTTTTTATCAGAAACTTTGTTTTGAAAGTAGTATGTGGAATTATTT
Organism: Ptychodera flava; assembly: GCF_041260155.1. NCBI lineage: Eukaryota > Metazoa > Hemichordata > Enteropneusta > Ptychoderidae > Ptychodera > Ptychodera flava. The sequence continues at coordinate 2,615,413 of NC_091946.1, forward strand.
TCCACATACTACTTGAATGAATACTACAATGAATTTTTATAATCAGTAAAATACATGAAAAACTCAAATGAGTTTTCTGCATGAAATTTACCATTTCAGTGTGTTTCATTATTTTAACCAGGTGGCGATCAAGGACTTTTGAACACTTACTTCAGTGATTGGGGAACCAAAGATATTGCTAGACACTTGCCTTTCATCTATAACATGACAGCATCAAGGGCATACAGTTATCTCCCTGCATTTGTCAAGTAAGTCAACCATTTATTTTACTGGATATAGATAACCTGCTATTAGATCAAACCAATATATTGATGGCGCAAAATACTGCGATCTGATTGGTTGAGACGTGAGAAGAACAGTGGTATAGTTGCGATATACCACGGTTGGTACACACGCAAGCTGTAGGCAAGAGCAAAAATCCTTTTTTGACATTCCATGCCAGAATTTCAATATACTGTTATGATATAATAGCAATAAATCACATCCAGCGACGGTATACCACTCGATTTTGATCAGTTCACTCCATATATGCACTCGCTATCGCTTGTGCATATATGTCATGAACTGGTCAAAATCTCATAGTATACCATTGCTGGGTGTGCTTTATTGCTAAATCAGATCATAGATATTATCCTATATTACCATAGATCATATATTATGGCCAAAACAAAGGTCTATGTGCTCAATGGTATGTGACCATTTGCCCTCCTGACAACCCATACATATCCATCAACAAGTCAGCATGTCTCAATACAATGCAGTGTTCTCCCTGCATAAGGTAACAGGGGCGTGGCGCCCTCTTGTAAATTCCGAGCGCCCCCTTGCCAGAAATGAAAAAGATATTTTTTTTTAAAAATAAAACAATAAAATGTACGGGCAAAAAAGTTGACAGTGATCTACAAGCAAAATGCGAGCGTGAGCGTCGATCCTGAAGACTGCAAACGTAATTCTCATCGATCTTGCAAATCTCGCGAGTTTGTGATGTCATCCGAGATCATAAGCCCATGTGCAACTCATCGAAGGCAGCCATATTTGCATGGCTCAGTCCGCAACGTTACGTTAGCCACGGTCACTCCATAGGGACCGTGCATTAGGTAACCGACTTAGCTGAGTAAACATGGCAAGGAGCTGGAGGGTAACCAAGGACAGCAGAGTACACTGAAGTTTTTATAGGAGGTTAGAATTTCGTTTGTGTATTCCTTCCCAAAGCAAAACAACCTAATTTTAGGCTCGGTCGGACGTGTATCAGGATGAGAACACGTGATAATTTTGACATCGATGAATAAATGTATGTCTCTAGACTCGCTATGTTTTCGTTTTCAAAAAATGTAATCTTCATTGAAATCCGTGAACTGTAATAAAAGTTATGGAACACTGTTTCAGATCTCTTTTCCTTTGAGTTTTTTATACGAAAAAAATCTGAAAAAATGCTCCCCAAGCCTGAGTTTATGGTCACCGTGATCATTTTGACATCAATGAATAAATGTATGTCTCTCGCTATGTTTTCGTTTTCAAAAAATGTAATCTTCATAATTGAAATCAGTGAACTGTAATAAAAGTTATGAAACACTGTCTCAGATCTCCTTTCCTTTGAATTTTTTATACGAAAAAAATCTGAAAAAAATACTCCCCAAGTGCCACCAAATAACACCATTTTAATCTCTGTTTTTCAAAAGCTCCAACGGCAGGAGGGGGGACACCCCCCCCCTCACCCCCCCCCCCCCCCCCCCCCCCACACCGCTAAAGCGGTCGCTTGTGGTGCTTCGCCCTCTTCTAAAAAAATCCTGGGAGAACACTGCAGTGTATCTCTGAAGACTGTTCAATGCTGACAGAGAGGGTTCACACAAAATATCCATCATATCACAGTGATATGTACCTCTAAGTACAGTCACCACATAGGTTCTGGCACTTTTTGCATTGGCACTGTTTTTTAGCATCTTCATCTGCATCATACATTGTATAATTTTAGCCTGTCTGGTCTCTTTCACATTGCATTCAACTTAATTCTTACAGGTGGCTGTGAAAATATTCTTTCCCACCTAGCTGAATATTTGTTTATATGTAAACACAAGGAGCAATGTTTAACAACATTGCAGTACCTTTTGCCATGTCACAGTAACTCTTGTGAAAATATTCCTTCTTACTTGGTTAAGTATATGCCATATATGTATGTTCGTATCCATTTGACTTAAAACATCAGCGCAAGCTTACCAATGTTCATTTTAGATGTGTCAAAATGTTCCTTGTGATGCTGCTGAAGTTGTCGTTGGTTCATTTTGTCAATGTGTCAGAGCCTTGTATTGGTTGTTAGCTGTTTGCAATCCGTAGCACTTAAGGTGCACCGGATTTTAATTATCAATTTCTTTCACCTGTTCACTGTAATTCCCTTGATAACAATGGGTGTACATGGGACATACCAGGGTGGTGGTGAAAGGGTTTAGCTTTAGTTTAGGTCAGTGTCCAGGGATGTAGAAAATTTTGGTTACACATGGTAAAAATAAAAGAAATAAAAGTATAGGAGGTTACAAGTGGTGTGTGAGTGCACAAAGTTTGTGCAAAATGTCTTGATTTTTTACTAAAAGTAAATTTTCACAGCTGGTTGTTTTTCCCAGCTGCCGGCTATTTTCTACATCCCAGGTGTCTGGTATCTTTGGAAAGGTTTTCTTGGCAACAATTGTTCCTGATCAGTGGCAATGCTGTTGGCAGTGTGATGTGATCGACATTACATTTTGAAGCGTCAGAAATGGATATGAGGCAAACATGATGCGGTAGCTGATCCAAGGGATTGGTGAAGTGTGATGTGTTATGATCATTCTTTAGATGTGATGATGGGATACAATGCAATGCAGTACAAGTCATGTGGATAGCTCTACTCTGCCGTATGTAGTGTGGAAATGTAAAGTTTAGGTTGAGGATGGCTGCATATTGAATTTTGAATGATAGATTTATCTTACTTGGGGAGAAGATTGAAAACATTTGAAGAGTAGTTAGCAATGTAATCAGAAGTATATGACTATGTAGTATCATTATGCCCGTAACAGGTAACTTGTTCTCTTTGTTCACAGATTTGGTTCTGATGTAAAAGTGGTTCACTTCATTGGTGCAGTAAAACCATGGGAGTTTACTTATGACACAAACACAGGAACAGTTTTGACATGTGAAGGAATTTCTTCCCAGCATGAGTTGACCTTTATACAGGCATGGTGGGATGTGTTTGTCGCCAAGGTCAAACCACGTGTTGAAGCACATCAGGTAAATGCAAGTTGAACTGAATGTAGCAATTTGGAACCCTTATTATGTACATATTTGAAAAGAGGAATTTCAGAGATGATGATAATGTTCTGATCAATAGCAGAGTAACAATACTTCCAAGCATCACTGTTGTCAGAATCATGTGTTCTGCAAATACTAAATTAAGACATTTATTATAAATATTATTTGATCCATAACCTGACACTAATACTAATATGATGACATTGCAGTAACATTTAGATATTTGAATTTCATAACGTTTCTCTTTAAACCCAAATCCTTGTCTCTATCTTTACCAATTTTTGTGACATGGCAACTGGAGTACAAACAGTATTTTACAATTGCTAGAAAAGAACTTCTTTTGACATTGTGTATCATTTTATAATGCAGTGTACATGAATTTTTCAGACTATACACTTTACCCTTGACATAATGATATTATATTCAGTAAAATACCTTTACCGTACACCATACATACCGACACTTCAAAAGTATACTAACATGTATTTTGTGGTACATGTATATAGCTCACAGCTGGTTAATTCTCTGTGAGTTTTGCAACCTTTTAGAAGCACAATCTTATAGTTTAATTTCATGAAATCAGGCTGAAGGACATAGCAGCCAAACAGCTAGACAGTGTGTAGCAGAGATGAATGTTGGCAACCAATCAGAACTACCTGTGCAACAGAGTCACCAGGTGTTCAGAAGTCAGCATGAAGGACAGTATAGCCATAATGACACATGCCCTGATAGCCATCAGCAAAGCAGACATTTTAATCACCTTGATGTGAATAAAGATGACCATTCGCGTTTAACAAGCCAATCTAAAGAGTCTTCACAAAATAAAATTGATGAAAATAATGAAGCTCATCTCGGTGATTGGAAGCAAAAAAAATATCAGCAGAAATGAAAGAACAAGAAACAATGAAAAAAGAAGTTGAGAGCTTAACTCAGTACATCCATGGACAGTTAGAGAAAGCACAAAAAGTATCTAGTGGTGAACAAGGGCTTTGGTCAAAAGATAGCAGAGAACAGGCAGCAGATACACAACATCCAATAATGAAAGGCAACAACGTATCAGCAATGCCAGTTGCCACTTTGATAGCACATCTTGAAGAAAATTTGAAAGAGGAGAGGGGGATGGTGGAGGCCCCAGAGAAAAGAAGAGAAACTGCCATGAATGGGAAAACTGAGGCAGTGTCCAGTCACATCCAAACACAATCATCGGAAATAAAGGTTAGTATTCAGAATACAATATATTTGGTCAGCATGTACCGGTATGTTATATGTGCCGGTACATGTGGATTTACATGTTAAGGTTCATGGTTAATGGTATATTGTCACTAGGTACTAGGTCAGAGCTAACAGTCTTTCAATTATGGTCTGGTAAAATTTCTCCCACAGTTCTTATTCTTTTGCTCTGTCACTGGTATTTTATGACTTGTGTGTACTAAGCTGTAGCCATGTAATTGCTTATAATCTTTCAGAAAATGTTTAAGCAAAGTGAACCATTACTACTTTTAAATTGTATTCTGAAAATTATTAATATGACATGATGTATTGTTATGTGTACCAAATAGCATTATTCATGTCTGTATCACAAGCTGGATAAATTCAGACAAGAGATTGCTGTAAAGTACCTACATGTACTCTTCACGTTAACCGTTTCATCTCCATGTTTTCATTAGTGATTGTTGACCTCTTCACAGGGAATGAACAGGTTAAACAATAAACCATAAATCACTCCTCATGGCTTTGAATCAACTCATGCATAATGTGCTGTATTGACAGTCTGGGTTGAGATGGTAGTGCGTGAAATTTTGCCCTGTGAAGAGATTTGATGCGCAAACTATGACTGAAAATCAGCTCATACACGGTTCCATATTTAAGTTCTATTAATGTTCACACTGCCTTGGATCTGGTATTTACTTGGCCCTTGAACTCTACAATTTCTTTACAATATACATAAAATATTTATTTAGAACTGTTTCCTGCCAGAGTATCAGCATGGGGTTTTCCATAAATGTTTTGTTCACACTTCCACAAATTTCTTTTGATATTTCATTACAAGACAATATTTGTGACTTGGAAATTTAATGTCACTGTATTGCAATTTACTCAATTATAGCTGACTTTAAACATTTTGTGTTCACAGAGGAGTGATAAGATGTATAAATCTTTGCTTCCCTGTCAATGACACAATTCTTTCAAAATGTGATTATGTCAGTTGAATTGTTTGTCATTGTACAGCTTCTGCAAAACTGTCATTTCATGTAGATTTGTCAAAATCAAGATATTTGTGAAAGTTATGTATATTAGAAACTGTTTATGTACTGCTTTGATTTGTCTGATTGGTTTGAAGGCGCATGAAGGTATATGTCTACAGAAAAGTTGTATTTAATGATACAATAACTGACCAGTTTCTGTCATAAGTTTTTCCAAACATGAATGCCGATGAATGTAAGTAGCAGTAAAAACAGTATTTTCTTGGCAAATATGTGGAATCTCCTTCGTGCATTCTACAGACTCTGTCACCGAACCTTGACAAATATATTTAATGTACTAAGTCAGTGAACGTTGACAGATCTACAGACTCAGTCTCTCCATCATCGGTCTGGAAATGCCCCTTGTTTATTTGTGGCAGGGCTTAATATGAGTAAACAACAATTAACACCTGAGTTGATGTGTGCATGTTATTTATGTGTCATTTTTACACATTGAATTATAATATTTTCACATTTTCCATGCTTTGGTATAAAATATTGCAAAACCGACTCCAACAGACTTACACTCACATGTAATAAGTATAATGGTTGACAGATTTCTGGGTTGTAATTCCCCTACAAAGGATGTGAAATCAAACGTAAAATGTGTTCAAAGGTTTCTCTTTCTTGAAGGTGATATTTTAGACTCAGCATATCAAAAAATACATTGCATTTTTGAAACTATTAATCACCAATTTATCAAAGTTTGTCAAGTTGTTCACTTCTAGATGATAAGAAAGGTGATGACAAATTCCGAGACCATTCCATATTAAGCCTTGTCCTTGAGCTAGGGGTAATTCACCCCTTAACCCTTTGAGTGCCAAAGTCAATTTAAGTTGCCTTAAGGAAATATACCCAGTCACTTTTTTCAGATTTTAGCCAAAATTTTGATAAAAAAACTGTAGCCAATGAAATATGATGTCCATTCAATCCAAAATAATTAAAAAATGTACAGAAAAATTTTTTTAAAATGTTGAAACGTTGCACTAAAATTTGGTGGGAAACAGAGCACTCAAAGGTTTAAACAGTTGAATTTTCCTGAGTTGTTGTGGAGGGACTGTGATACAACCAAATAAAACATAGTGAGCTTGGTATATTGTGTATATTTCATCGTGATTGTAAGAAGTGAAAAATTGTTTTATTTCATCGTACCAAATACATGAACTTTAGCCATATTCTCATATTAATGCTGAGCTAAAATTTATAAGTCAGGAAAAGATAATTAACGTTTTTAAATTTTAGAAAACATGACCTGATTGAGGTATTTGAAAATACAGTTTTTACAGCGCAATATAGTTATCTATATACTATATTTTGTAGCCATGAATGAAGATACGGTAGTTAATGTATTCATATTTTACAGGACTGTAGGAATGTACTACGTACAACATTGACTTCAAAAATGAATCATTCTAGCTACAGTAATCCCAGAATTCATTCCAACAGTTTAGAAAAGATAATGTTTTTAAAACTCATCGGGTGATATACAATGGTATGATCGTGACTTTGATAGAAAGTTGATTTTGGTCTATTTCCCTTGGAAGTTGTACCAGTCAGTGATAGAAATTAGAGTAACTAATAGTGAAGATCGACTTATACCAGGGCATGCAGTAATCGTATTAAAACATTGCAGAATCATCTTACATTACCACCAAGCACTGGGTCAGGTAAATACATCTATTCACAGAAACTAACATTCCTAACTTCTCCGATTGCCTTCTTCTTCCTAATTTTCTTCCTAATATGTTTTACTAGAATTCATTTATGCACACTTTTAATGCGTTGTGTTCAAGTTTTCATTGCTTGCTGTTTTGCATGGCCCATAGTACTTCTATACTGACATCTTTCTGATAGTTCACAGAAATTTCTCTTCTTCAACATAATAACCAGCACGGACTTTCATTTGCAGTACTTTGACAAAGTTTATCCAGCAAAATTTTTCCAGTGTCATCTGTTATTTACCAAGCTATCAATAGATGAACTGGTCTTAAGTTGTAAGCCCTTCAAACCTGAAAGTTTCAAATTTTGCCCTTACTTTCTAAAGAAATGTTTAGACTATTTTTCTTTTGAAGTCAAGAATTAAAATCAAAGGTCACAGTGCAAATTTTGTGACATACACACAAATTACCCTCAAATTTACCAATATATTGAAATTCAAAATAACAGTCATTCCAGTCTTAATTCTACCATGGTCCCTCAGCAAAGGCCTGTGACTCTATGGTGAAAAATGAAATTTGCAATTTACACAAAACAAACTTGTTAAAACTTCTTTCACTTCACATCCATCAAAATCAGTTCACATAAGCAGCATCTAAGGAAAGTATTGTAAAGACCTGAAGTGTCTAAAAAACTTCACCGTAATGCAACACCTTAATCTTATCTCAGTTTGTGTTTTAAACAGTCTCTTTTTACAATATACTCATCTTGAATGAACATACATGTAGATATGAATATGAAAATATGACAGTTACTATCTTTATTTTCAAAGTGTGCTTTTTAATCTGTCACTGGAAACCAATGACAATAGTAACCAACTATACCGGTAGAGTTGTCATCGTCGGACCGACACCACTGGCCATCTATACTAACTCTTCTGGTTGCTACATGTACCATCAATCATACATTGTTATTGACGGTAATTTATGAAATTAAAAATAATAGTGCAACACACTGATGACCAGTAAACTTCAGAAATTATAATTGTTTATGATATGATAAACTAATGACCAAATTAAGAAGAGTGTCAAAGTAAGATAAACAATGATTGTAGTTTGGTGGGTAATGTTAAAAAAGTAGAAGATGTAAAGAAGTAATAATAGCTGCTATTGAGATGTTAGGATCTTAACAGTGTTGTGTTTGTGAATGTAATCAATACATGGAGTTGACACTTTTGGCATTGGTCTTCTCATGTTGAAATTTAATGCTTTTTACACCATATTTGATTCAAAATTTAGACATGAATATGATGTGGTAGTGTATGTTCATCTTTACAGAAACACAACATGGCATTTAACAGACTTTACAATTTTAAAGTGATTTTTATTATCTCTTCTGTGGTCAGAAATTATAAAATATAAACTCACCAGTATTATTATTTTTAAATGCATTGTGTGATTACAGTACTGCAAGTAGGTTTGATTAAGATGATGATGGTAACCATTCAAATGTCTAGGACAATTACATTGACAGTGGACCATACTTGATAAAATTCCAAAGACACCCCAACTTACACTGTTGAATTGACAGTGTCCACATACCAAGACATCATGTGACACAGATGTGAAGTCCTCAGATTTGCATTTTAAAATTTACCAGATGAAAATATCAATGATTGTTTTGATTAGTGGCAATTTAGTACAGTGATATGAATCAGAAATACAATTCCTAATATTCCTTTATTATGAAAGGTTTTACATGTTGCAACGTTATCATAAATCTTTTAAATTAGACATTGCGCCTCCAACTATTATTACATATTGCTCTCTAAACCACAGCAATAGTATTCGTCAATTTTAACTTTAGTACTTTTCTTGCAAAAGCAATTTTACAGGGTTTGAAATCTAGGAAGGTTTGACTGCATTTTCATTTATCTTATCTTACAAAACCATTTTATCAAGTCTGATGAAATTAAGAGCAGGCATAGTAAACAAAATCTTGTAAGACATACTAGTAGATGGTGTAACAACTGTAATCAATTTTCAAACTTTTGAATAAGTGACAATGGCTTATTTATGAGAGTAGCACTTTCTTATAAATTGCAATAAGTTTTCAGAAACTATCATTGCAATCATTTTAATGATGGAGTTATTTCACTGTCTTGCTGATTATAAATCATGCTTGCATATACTGGTATGCATAGTTCACATCACGTCACATTATAGACACTAATACTAATTTCAACAATAGACTTTTCAGGCTAAATCAGTACCAAAACATCAAATACTTGACTCGTCACATTTTGTAACCCAGTTTGTCGTCAAATTTTGTGTGATCTATAAAAGAAAGATTAAATCATAGTTTCTCAGTACTAGGAAAGTGTAGTTGTTGGGTTTGCTGGTACAGTGAACTTGGGAGTTGTGACTTTAAAAGTGTAGTTGCGTATTGCCAAATCTACTTTGTTGTTATTGATTTCTTCACATGGTGGTTTCCTGTCGACTATGGCTAGAATAAAATAGAATGTCTTCATCACTATCTGGACAGTAACTATGAATGACATCAGAAAAGACTCTTAGTCATTTTGCTGGGTTTGTTGATATTTCAAACACCCTCAGCTGTAAAACCCACGCAAACTGTGGATAGGCAAATTAAGTGACACGTGAATATACATGAATATTATGTCAGTTCAAGATTAAATGCACGTATGAAGTTGTCTTGTCAGCACTACCGGACAAAAACACTTAATTTATTCCAATGCAGCCAGTGCAAAGGAAGAACTGCTATTTCCTGTCCTGTTTTCTGAAGGGTGTACATTTCAAGTGAAATTAAGGTGCTCATATTAGATGAATAATATTTCCAGTAATAAGAAAAATGTTTTATTTCTGTTATGCCATGATATTCTCAAATTTTGTCAGTTTTTGTGGACAAATCCTTTGCTTTTAACTTTGGATGTTTACAGAACAAGTTGTAGAAAATAACACATGCCAGTAATACAAGCCATTGCAGCAAATTTGTGGTATAAATATGCTTAGACTTGTGTTCATATATGTGATGTGTTCAACTTTGTCTTTTACATTCCCATAACATGATGCACATGTGTGGCTACCGTGAACAGAATCTGCTCAGTTTAATTTGGCATTGGTTCAATTCCCAACGATACAACTGTCTGGCCATCAATCACTGTTGACCTCATCAGTCAAAGCTTAATCTGTTCAAATGGCTTTCCTGCTATATGTGGTACATTCATGTTATTTACATAATATGTTGTCTTGTATGCATCTAACGGCAATACTGATTTAGAAATTGTACAAAAATGAGAGAAGTGGTAATTCAAGCCAGTTATCATTGCATTGCCAGGGCCTAGAGGTAAATGCATTAGCTTAGCTAATAGATAAAGTACCAAGCTGCTCGTAAACTGTGGAGGACGGAAATGTGTGTTGAATTTTGAATCATTGCATTTTCAAAACAAGTAAAAGTGTTTCATTTAATAATTTGTAAAATTCTAATGGCGGTACAAGGAGATGTACAGTAACAATCACTTATACAAAGAATTCTTGTAATTAAAGTGTGACATTAAAAAGTTGCAGTGTTGAACTGAAAACAGGTTTGGATATAAAGTTTTCAACAGCAGATTTAAATTCTTTGCAAAAAGTAGCCGAATAACTGAATAAATTAGCACATAGTCTGCTCTACAGGATATTGACCAGTGATTTTGCTCAAACTAACATTGGCCAATGATTTTGCTCAAACTAACATTGGCCAATGATTTTGCTCAAACTAACATTGGCCAATGATTTTGCTCAAATTCACATTGGCCAATGATTTTGCTCAAATTCACATTGGCCACTGATTTTGCTCAAACTAACATTGGCCAATGATTTTGCTCAAATTCACATCGGCCAATGATTTTGCTCAAACTAACATTGGCCACTGATTTTCTCAAATTCACATTGGCCAATGATTTTGCTCAAACTAACATTGGCCAATGATTTTGCTCAAACTAACATTTGCCAATGATTTTCTCAAATTCACATTGGCCAATGATTTTGCTCAAACTAACATTGGCCAATGATTTTGCTCAAATTCACATTGGCCAATGATTTTGCTCAAACTAACATTGGCCAATGATTTTGCTCAAACTAACATTTGCCAATGATTTTGCTCAAATTAACATTGGCCAATGATTTTGCTCAAACTAACATTGGCCAATGATTTTGCTCAAACTAACATTGGCCAATGATTTTGCTCAAACTAACATTGGCCAATGATTTTGCTCAAACTAACATTGGCCAATGATTTTGCTCAAACTAACATTGGCCAATGATTTTGCTCAAACTAACATTGGCCAATGATTTTGCTCAAATTCACATTGGCCAATGATTTTGCTCAAATTCACATTGGCCACTGATTTTGCTCAAACTAACATTGGCCAATGATTTTGCTCAAATTCACATCGGCCAATGATTTTGCTCAAACTAACATTGGCCAATGATTTTGGTCAAACTAACATTGACCAGTGATTTTGCTCAAACTAACATTGGCCAATGATTTTGCTCAAATTCAAACTGGCCAATAATTTTGCTCAAATTCACATTGGCCAATGATTTTGCTCAAATTCACATTGGCCAATGATTTTGCTCAAACTAACATTGGCCAATGATTTTGCTCAAACTAACATTGGCCAATGATTTTGCTCAAACTAACATTGGCCAATGATTTTGCTCAAACTAACATTGGCCAATGATTTTGCTCAAACTAACGTTGGCCAATGATTTTGCTCAAACTCACAAATACAATGAGGCATTGTGAATAATATTAGGATGCAGCTCATGTATCTATGACAACACTTCTGTCATAGATGATGAGATGAAGTTATAGCAAAGTAAATTAAGGAAGTTGGCATGAATATTTACCATTGATAATGAACTTCAGATTACAACAAGTAATTAAATCTGTAAGCACATTAGATTCTGTAGAGGACATCATTTTTAAGCAATTCTTTCAAAATGGGCTTGACTAACATGTAGGTGTAATCTATCTCAAAATTTTTATTAATATTGATATCACACAAAAGTTCTCAATACCAAATTTTATAGCAAGTCTTCCTGTACATTCAAATTGTTTTAAGATGGTGTCAAACAACCCTGTTTACCAGTCAACTCTATTCTTTGCCACATGGTAAAGGGACATCAATGATTTTATTTAATGATTTGCAAAAATGGATAACCACAAGCCTTTGGGTATCATTTTGCAGATCTGTTTTCCAATATATGGTTCGAACCATTATTTTCTATTTATATCCAAATTTTCCTGCAGGATGCATGAGGAATGATTGCATGAGTTTGTGATGATACACAATTTTACAAATTGACCAAATAAATATTTTTGTGTGTTTTCAAGTTTAAAATGTATTTGGTTGACTGTAACAGTGAAAATACAAGTAGCATGATTTTATATGAAAACAGATGAATAATTTCAACTTCTGCTACTATCTACACCATTCTTACAGATGCTATCCACTGGCTTGATATTTAGGTGGATGTAAAAAAGCAATTTGTACGAAGAGTAACGTAAAAAATTAATACAAAATCATACCTGATATAACAAGAAATTTGCAGTATTTGTGAATAGTTGCACAACATCTGTAATTTTAGAACAACTCTTAAACAACTATTAAAATTGCATATTAGTTAACTCAAACATTGTAACCTGGCCTTACAAGTTAGGTACAGGACGTACAAAATCATTTCCTGAAGCAGCTGGACTAAAAAAATTTATGATTATACAAAAGAAGTCTGTTCTGTGTATATTTTGTGATATGGATTAATTACTGAAGTAAAGACATTACTGTCAATGTGGAGATCATAGCAGACACATTGTGTTTTCTGATTGCTTAGCAAACAAATCTTCTAAAAGTTGTATAGATTCAGTTGACCTATACATACTAACCAGTGAGCCTGAACATTATTATATTTGATGCATGGTTTTCTACAATATGTCTGATATATTACATGTAGTCACAGATCATGTGATATGCTTAACCTGTATGTTACAATTTTTTTTAGAATTATGCAAATGAAGTGAACCGTTGAGTTGAATACTGATAGTCATGATATTTGATAAAAGCATGCATTTTAGTTCAGCCTTGTTTGTTTGTTGGATATTGCATGCATATTTTATGCTAGTGTAGTTTTTACTGCTGCTTCAGCCAGTTTACAATTTATTGCATCTTCCATGATAAACATTTTACAATGTTTACTTGAATGTGTTTTTTCTCTTTGCAGTGTATAAAGTCTTGGATATGTGAAGATAACGTGCTGCTGCCTGATTCCATGAAGATTTCAGTGTTTATAACAACCATTCTGAATCAATATGTGAATTTCATGAAACATGATGTGGATTTGGTGAATTACAAATGCATTGATGCTAACTTTGTAGAATGTAAAATGTAAACTTCATACTGTATTGTCAAGTTTCTATAGAAGTGACATGTTGCACAGGAAATTCAAAATCTATTATTTGTGATTTTAAAGGGTTACAGTAACCTGTTTTGATACCTGTACCGCCTGCAGACTGTGACACAAATCCTGAATTTTCAGAACGATGTCGTTCCTCACAAGATCAAACAAAGAAATGTAGAGATTTATCTGTCCTGGGGATCGAAGTTGATAAAACAAAGTCAATAAACATTACATTTTGATGATTGTGTCTCTGATTCTTCAAGTGAAGTAGTGTCCAACTATAGCTGTCTACACTTCCTACATTCATATTTCAGCATGTGTGTGCTTCAGAATCTTCTAAAGTTAGAATACTGGACGTATCTTTCACTTTTTACTTTGTAACAGCGTGGATATACACACATACATTGCATTACTGTAAATCAACAACACTGTGCGGTGCACTCACATCAATTTCATCATGCATGTATTTGTGGTTTACATGAACCAGTCATTTGGATTAGTTTGTTTTTACAGCATACACATAACAAAGTCATTATATCTCACACTTGTTCTGTATCCACCAATTGATAAATAAAATGATGAAACTTCCAATTTCTATGATGCAAGATATATCAGCATACAGAGATGTGAATTATTTGTCGCCTTGTAGTATTGTATGTTAGCTCCAATCAATTCCTCATGAAAGACGAGTTTTCAGATGAATGCCTGTAAAGCGACCTTTGACCTGAACAATCTACAGACGTGTGCATTTACCATGATAATAAGTCTGCATCATTGCTAGCTGAGTATTCCAAAGAGGCCCATTTCAGGGAAGTCCTTCCTCAATATGATACTGAGCACTTTTTACATGTTTTGCATAATAAATTTCCAAGACATTTTATATTGATGATTCAATGGACTTGAGAGGTTGTGAAACATGCTGTAAAACTTAGTGAACAAAATGCAATGGATGTCAAGGCACGTAATAATAACAAACAAAACCGGTAAAAAACACTTAGATTGACAAGTCAAGATTCCAGCAAGGTTTACCAATGGATATAATATAACGTAATTGTAATTGCATTAAATGATTATTTCCAAGCATGAACAATTTGAAAAATCAAAACTTAAGTTTCGATTCAAGTTAAAAAAATACTGTATCCTTGAGAAATTGTATATGTACAATAATAGGTAGTATCACACACAATGATTCAATGGCAAGTAAGTGGTACTGTGAGTTTGGGATGCATTAACTTGCTCTGGTATCATGAAACACTCACTACAATTAGTTTGTCAGATTTGTAAGTGACACAGTAGCTAGTAAGTCACTTTATCATTGGTCACATTTGAGAAAATATTTTGTGCTACATTGTATATACAACAAGTGTCAAATTTGGCCACAATATCTTAAAGTCTACTGTATATGTAAGACTTTTTTTTGAAGTCCTTGTTGGTCTACTTTCCAAGTATCCGATACTCACTAGTTTTTGATGTTAATGAAATAAGTCATACTCCATAATCATTGATGAATCACAAGCCCTGAGGTATCTTAGAAGCTGAGTTTTATTGCTACATGTACAAGTACAGTATATGACTCCAAGAGTTGATATGGTAATTTATTAATTTGGGAAACAGTAAGCAACATACACATGTATTTGAAGCACTTTGGGAAACTTCAATATTGGAGTACAAGATGATCTGCTAGCAGTGTTACAGTCCTGACAGGCTGCTAGCACTGTCACAATTCTGACAGGCTACTAGCACTGTCACAGTCCTGACAGGCTACTAGCACTGTCACAGTCCTGACAGGCTACTAGCACTGTCACAGTCCTGACAGGCTACTAGCACTGTCACAGTCCTGACAGGCTACTAGCACTGTCACAGTCCTGACAGGCTACTAGCACTGTCACAGTCCTGACAGGCTACTAGCACTGTCACAGTCCTGACAGGCTACTAGCACTGTCACAGTCCTGACAGGCTACTAGCACAGTCTTACAGTTCTGACAGGCTACTAGCACTGTCACAGTCCTGACAGGCTACTAGCACAGTCTTACAGTTCTGACAGGCTGCTAGCACTGTCACAGTCCTGACAGGCTACTAGCAGTGTCACAGTCCTGACAGGCTACTAGCAGTGTCACAGTCCTGACAGGCTACTAGCACTGTCACAGTCCTGACAGGCTACTAGCACAGTCTTACAGTCCTGACAGGCTACTAGCACTGTCACAGTCCTGACAGGCTACTAGCACTGTCACAGTCCTGACAGGCTGCTAGCACTGTCACAGTCCTGACAGGCTACTAGCACTGTCACAGTCCTGACAGGCTACTAGCAGTGTTACAGTCCTGACAGGCTACTAGCACAGTCACAGTCCTGACAGGCTACTAGCACTGTCACAGTCCTGACAGGCTACTAGCACTGTCACAGTCCTGACAGGCTACTAGCACAGTCACAGTCCTGACAGGCTACTAGCACTGTCACAGTCCTGACAGGCTACTAGCACTGTCACAGTCCTGACAGGCTACTAGCAGAGTCTTACAGTTCTGACAGGCTACTAGCACTGTCACAGTCCTGACAGGCTACTGGCAGTGTCACAGTCCTGTGTGCCCTCTAAGGGGAGGTGAAAATTTTTTTTTGAGTCAAACTGAAGAAACTTGACTTGGTGTGCGTCACCGCATGCATGAAAATGGTTATAAATAAAAGTCAGTAGTTGTAAGTGTAGCGCCCTCTATGGTAGTGTGTCTTTCTCGATTCCTGGTATTCTCGTGTGAGTCAGTGAGAAGAAAACAACAATGGCTGCCTCCTTCACCATCGATCAATCGGCAAGACAAGTGTACAATCGGCACGTAGTATCACTGCAGAGACATATAGAAATGACATACTAGTATTCAGCTACTCTTTCACCCAAAAACTACAAGGAAACATGTTATCCGTGAAAATTATGAATCTGCTTAGCATTTCTAGTTATTGGCAGGCTTTTTACAGCTGCGTCACTGACGCGTCAGATTACTTGTAATTTCAGTGCGTCAGCAGATTTGCTCTGCGTCATGACGCATCAAATTGGCTTAGCGATCACACTGGTCCTGACAGGCTACTAGCACTGTCACAGTCCTGACAGGCTACTAGCACTGTCACAGTCCTGACAGGCTACTAGCACTGTCACAGTCCTGACAGGCTACTAGCACTGTCACAGTCCTGACAGGCTACTAGCACTGTCACAGTCCTGACAGGCTACTAGCACTGTCACAGTCCTGACAGGCTACTAGCACTGTCACAGTCCTGACAGGCTACTAGCACAGTCACAGTCCTGACAGGCTGCTAGCACTGTCACAGTCCTGACAGGCTACTAGCAGTGTCACAGTCCTGACAGGCTACTAGCACTGTCACAGTCCTGACAGGCTACTAGCACTGTCACAGTCCTGACAGGCTACTAGCACTGTCACAGTCCTGACAGGCTACTAGCACTGTCACAGTCCTGACAGGCTACTAGCACTGTCACAGTCCTGACAGGCTACTAGCAGTGTTACAGTCCTGACAGGCTACTAGCACTGTCACAGTCCTGACAGGCTACTAGCACTGTCACAGTCCTGACAGGCTACTAGCACTGTCACAGTCCTGACAGGCTACTAGCACTGTCACAGTCCTGACAGGCTACTAGCACAGTTACAGTTCTGACAGGCTGCTAGCACTGTCACAGTCGTGACAGTAGGGAGGCCAACAGGTCGCCCAGGACGTGCTGAATTGACACTCAATCACCAGTGACTTAGTCATGTTCAAAATTGAAAAACATCGATAACGGGAAAGAAAATTGTGGAAAAAAATACATGAGGCTAAAAATTAAAATTGCAGCTATTCTCTCATATGTTTTTTATTTCTTTATATGAACTACTTACTTTTTGAATAAACTGCAAAATTGAGCTAGAAACGGTACCGGGAACGGCGATCTGAAACATGGCAGCACACATCGCTGATTTTGAAACGCATTTTTGAAGGTGAGCCAATCAAAACATCCCTTACATCGAATACTCATTTGAAAGCCCAGATCTCGCTCTTTCTCGCGATATACGGTTCTTCACCAACATAGGGCAGTGTATATGACCAAATCCGAGACAAAAAATTGAGAGCGATTTTTCCGAGACCTAACCCGACCAACTCTCAGTGAAACGTCCTCTAGTACGCAGTTTATCATTATTTCTTTTGAATTTTTGCTAGAAAAATGAGAAATTTTGAACAGCTCACGTATTTATTGACGGAGATATTGACCACGCTTCACAGTAAGTGAGGCTACCCACAATTCTCCATGATCCGTACACACGGAGATCACTCATTGAACTGGAGCAAATTTCTTCTGTACACAGAACAGCTCGGTCCATATTTCAAAATTCTGGGACCATAGTTTTGATAATCATAATTCTCTAATTTCTCACGGTGAATAATGAGAAGATCAATCCCTTTTGCGCAGAGGAGATAGCAATTTTGTGATTTTGTCGACATAGATTTTTGACAGCCATACACAATATTTTCAAGGAAACTAAGGGAATAAGTTGCATCTGTGTTGGCAAAAGAAAGGGTATTGATTTTTTTAAATGTTTGTAACAAAGAAATTTGCATGTCTGACAGGTGGTATGATGAGACCATCTTAGTTGCTGATAACTTTACCATGACAAGTATGCAATTTTTAGCACCTCCAAACATCGACTTCTCATTCAATTTACTCCTGAATTTTAAAGATGATCAATAATTTTGGAACATAGTTTTAACCAATAATCCTTAAATTAAATTCTAAGTTTCAAATTGTTCAGAAACTGATAAAATTGAAGAAGCCTTTACCAAATAATGTCAGACTCCACATGGCCCCAGTGGTGATGTTTTGAAAGCCTTTATTTGGATAAAATACTTTTTGTAGGTAGTTTTAATGCAGTAGAGCTATTCAAAAGTGTCATCAGCTCAAAAAGACCTTCAATTTGATATATCACTTATGCCATTTGAGCTTAATATTTTCATTTTGTCATTTCTCGTTAAGTGTCGTTCATCCGTTGCCATGGATAAATCCAATATGGCCACCATCGTAATCGCGTAATTTTAGGATACATTTGTGTGTGCCATTGAAATCTATCTCCATGCCAAATTTGGTACAAAAAGATGTTTTATTAACAAAGTTACAGCAAATTTACTGTAAATTTCAGCTACAACTCCTTCATTTTTGTCCCATTGTTCCCATTGTTATTATATGTATTGTCTTTCCACAGAAAGAGTAAAAGTGAATGTTTTAAAAAGCTATAAAATTGTAACCGTTCATCCAATTTCGAAAATTAAAAAAATGTTTAGCTTCTCTCATTGAAATCTAAAAAACTACATTAATTAAAATGCAGATTGAACATTTCAAAATTTCAGTTGGCCTCCCTACTGACAGGCTACTGGCAGTGTCACAGTCCTGACAGGCTAGTTGCACTGTCACAGTCCTGACAGGCTACTGGCACTGTCACAGTCCTGACAGTCTCCTAGCACTGTAACAGTCCTGACAGGCTACTAGCACTGTCACAGTCCTGACAGGCTACTAGCACAGTCTTACAATTCTGACAGGCTACTAGCACTGTCACAGTCCTGACAGGCTACTAGCACAGTCTTACAGTCCTGACAGGCTGCTAGCACAGTCACAGTCCTGACAGGCTACTAGCACAGTCTTACAGTCCTGACAGGCTGCTAGCACTGTCACAGTCCTGACAGGCTACTAGCAGTGTCACAGTCCTGACAGGCTACTAGCAGTGTCACAGTTCTGACAGGCTACTAGCACAGTCACAGTCCTGACAGGCTACTAGCACTGTCACAGTCCTGACAGGCTACTAGCACTGTCACAGTCCTGACAGTCTACTAGCACTGTCACAGTCCTGACAGGCTACTAGCACTGTCACAGTCCTGACAGGCTACTAGCACTGTCACAGTCCTGACAGGCTACTAGCAGTGTTACAGTCCTGACAGGCTACTAGCACTGTCACAGTCCTGACAGGCTACTAGCACTGTCACAGTCCTGACAGGCTGCTAGCACTGTCACAGTCCTGACAGGCTACTAGCACTGTCACAGTCCTGACAGGCTACTAGCACAGTCACAGTCTTGACAGGCTGCTAGCTGTGTATGAGTCGTAATAGTCTGATGATCCGCAAGCACCATTTGTCACGATGGCTACTAGCACTGGCCCAGTCCTGCTGGATTGTTAGCAATGTCACAGACCTGATGGTCAACCAACATTGTCACAGTCTTGATGGTGTGCTAGTACCACGATAGTCATGAAAGTTTTTGAAAGATAAAGGCAAAAGGGATGTGGAAAATAAAAGAAGATTGTAAAAATGCCATCAAACTGTACATGTCGGATAGTGATTATAGATATATAGCAGTAGAAAGCATACATTGTAAATACATGTAACTTAAATACTTTGCTTTCAGTCATAAACACAGCTGCCTAGCAGTTGACTCAGTATCCTGTGCACATACACCATTGAACAGCCATTTCATTCCAGAAAAAAGATATGAAGCAAATGTATGTGGAAAATCACATATCTATTTGTAAAGATGTGAAAGTTTATTGACAGCTTAAGTCAGCAAATAGCACTGATCACAATAATGTCATTTTTTCTCTCATTAATATGCATAAGTAAATATTTGTCTGCATTTTCCACATAAACGACAAAAATAAAACCTGTTAGTGTTACAATGGCTACTAGAAGTCACACTAATTCATATGAATTTATGGCTCAGACTACAAGCTACAACAATAGCTGCGCATGCAACAACAAACTATGTCTGAATTTTAGGCAGCGTTGTCCGAAGTCACGCACGTGCAGCTATTTATATTTAGTAACAAACCTGAAATTGCAATCAACGCTATTGTGTGTTTTGTTGCTCAATGTATGAGACAACAATTCTGTCAATTTGTAATGCTGACAACCATGTTGCTATTATTTGCTGGTGTCTCTTGTCAAAAGATAAAGCAATATTTCATTACGTTGATGTCTTGTGAAAATTCTGGCCCACAGCTCTCATGAATGAACTTTACAAATTTCAGTTTCAAGTTTGTAAGTACTGTATGATTATTGCTAAGTATTTAAGTAATGAGAAATTCTTTTTAATTTATGGGTTTTGTGTGCCAAAACTTTGAAGAAAAAAATTTCTTTATGCCAGGAATACACAGAGATAAATAGACACTCAAAACTGATTCTGAATTGAAAATGATAGGGTGAAGATAAAACTGTTTTACATAGATACACAGTGTTTTCATAAATAACATGTAACATACAGGACTACATACACACACCACTACATACATACTTAACATCTGTCATATGCAGTTGTATGCATATCTAGAATATTGTATGTTTTTTGTTGTATTTAGTTTGATCAGAAATTTATGTTCTTCTTTTCCTCTAACTTCAAACAGACGCAATTTTCTGAAAAAATGGGGCAACTATCCTTAGGATCTGTGTCTCCAATTACAAGTCCATCCTCACCTCCAGCAGCAACAACATCTCCCATAGATAGCCGTACACGTCAATGGCAGTGGGAACAAGGCCAAATAGACTACCTGGGAGAAGATCGTTTTGAAAACATCATGAAAAAAATTGATGAAAAGGTCAACAACAAATGAAGATCAAACAACACCAGCTCAATGTATTTAGCAGCACTGAATGAAATGATTAAAACATGGGCTTGATAATTTGTGAGAATACATGCTAATGTACAAGGCAATAAATGTAAGTTGTGAATTGTGTAGATAAACAAGGCTAAGATGTAATCCAGTGTATACATGTAGATATTCTGTATTTGTGACAGGGAGGCTCTTGGATTAGTTTAATCTGCACTGTATAGATACTTGTAGATTTACAAAATTAAATGCAAGTTGTGGATATGCTCTTACAAACATTAATGTAGTAACTGTAAGGTCTCCCCATATATCCAAGATATCTACTAGGACAATAACAGGTTTTGTGTGAACTAACAAAGTACAAGAGTGTACAGGTTTGATAGTGAGAAAAACCTTTGAAATACTGACAGTCATGGTAAAGGTCCTTACTTTGTTTGAAAATTATTTGATTTGTCTGTCATTGTGAATTACAGAATTAAGTAAGCCTGGATTAGCAAATATTGAAGAAACATCACAAAATCATTAATATCATGCATAAACTAGAGAAGTTTTCAAAGGAAACTTGAACCAAATGTTCATATTGTGATGCAAATGTGACCAACCTAGATGACTGATTTGTATCTAATCATTACACAGGTGTTCAATTACATGTATATCTCACTTAAGTACCATAACAAAGTTAGCAATCAACCAATGTATGAGTAAATTTCATCATTGCAATTTTATTTAATTCCTTTGTTATGTATGCTGAGATACATGCATACAAGTTTTTGTAGTTATTTTAACTTTTTCCTGAACACATTTGTTTGTTTAGAACTTATTTTGACTGTATACACTCTTCCTGAAAACCATTTTTCATAAGAGAAAGTTTACTTTAAGCTGTAATTATACACAACTGTTCCATAAACCTTTACATATGTGTAACTTTGCATTTATACAGCACTGAAAGTACTGTACCTTGAATTTTTGAAGTTATTTTATGAAATAGAAATTCAGTACTTGACTGTATGGAAGCAAAGCAAATATACTTTTTAAGTAGGCATGGTTTGGCAACCTAGATATTGTATTTACAGGTTAAATTTCATTTGTATTGGAAAGTGCATGATATTACTTGGATAAATGCTTGTTATTGGTTTCTGTGGTAATAATGGTATTGTGTGCAGATTGTTTAAGATTATCCACTACTATGAAATTAATTGAACCCATTGAACTTGCTACATTGTAACCAAATGTTTTAATTAGCTGTTTAATCTAGCCAAAATATTTTATTATTTGCTTGATTTGAAACCAGTGGATCCAGTTTACAACCAAGATCAGCTGACCAAGAACCTCTGAAATATTTGACTGAAACATTCTGGCTGGTGTTTTCTCATGCTTACTTTGGGTAACAACTTAGAAAATGGTGTTTTTCTTATTTTATTTTATTTTTTTTTTTATTTTAAGTCAGATATTTTAATATCAGTTTAATGTAATAGATAACATCTTGACCAAAAGCTGACAAGTGTTGCTAATGATATGGTAGCACATGTAGCAGGTCATTTGATTTGAAATGCCATTGAACATGATTTTACCCTATCATTGAAACTGAAAGATGCACATCTTGCAAGGTAGATAAGGTGACCATGATAAAGTAACTTGATATACTCTACAACAAAATTTATGCAAGAATAACCATATTCTGTAGATTGTATAAACTGTTAATGTTACATTTACCAGTTGGAAAGTTGGTTTACATGGCTAATATGAATGAAAGTTACTAACAGCAGCCTGTCTGAGTTTAGCCCACTGAAAGATACCCTCCCAGAGACCCTCCAGGCATGGCATGGTGTTATATACATCATCATTTACTGCTTATCAAATTGATATTTCATATCAGTATGGATTTGAAATTTGACATATTTCCTCCCTGATCATGTCTCTAACATAAAACGTGACCATTCTGACAATCCTAAGGACCATTACATTCAACTTGCCAAACACAATGCGGCCATTTCCATTGCATTCAACATACCAATCATAAGAATGTATTAACCCCAAAATGTATTTACATCAATATAAATTTTCTCCTACAACATGGCATTTATTTTCAAGCTTACCGTACCTTACTCTGTATTAGGTGATTATTTTATTCATCAAGACTTCTGTCCTGTGAAGAGTTTAAAGTTATCCAGGAAATAACCCTTGTTTTAACACTAAGTTTTAATTCTCTGTTTCAGATTAATACTTTATCTGAAGTGATATATTTTCATTTGCATCACAATGCTATGTAGCCAATGTAGTCTGCTTTTATATTTATCAATGAGAAACATGTAGAGATTTTGTAAGATTTTCATTATTCATCAGTTTCTACTTTTTATTTGGTTTCTGGATTAATTTGTGTAAAAAATTAATTTGGATGCAAGTCCTGCAACAGATATCTTAAAATTTATTTGCCATATGGGAAGTATAATTTGTGTACTAGCAGTGGTTTGTATAGTCATAAATTTGCAGTGTATTTGTTGACTTTAACATTTTTATACTCATAAAGTACAACTCTGCACATGATGAAATCCTCTATTCCCATTTTGTGATTCTAGGAAACAAATTTTAAATTAATGCCACAAAGAGCATTTCACAAACTACAAAAAATGCTTCAAATTATGGTAAAATTGGCAAGGAAGTGTGACAATAGTCCCCACAGGGACATAACGTTGATCAGTGTTCCCTCTAAGGTTTTGAGAGGGTGCGCAACTTGAGATACACCTGATTGCCTCACAGCTGGGTCCGTTCATGTATATGCTGATTTATTGAGGTACGTCACAACGTGCAATGAACGTTGGTGGCAACTGCGCCACCAACAGGCGCTAAACTCAAAATGTGGAAGTAAAATCTACGCTGCGCTGAGATCGCACATTTCGCCCTGAGTTTAATATTGTTTCCAAAACTAATACCGATTGAAATGACTGAAACTAAAGTTGCGCAAAACATGAAAATTCACTGCGAGAGCAGTCAGAGACACTGCGCAATTAGCGCGCAAATAAGTCTTAGCGGGAACACTGATAGAATCTTTATAGTTTGTACAGAATACTCCCCAAATGTGTATAAATAGTCAAATGTAAGATGTGTCATCTTTTGGTCTTCTAAGTACAAATATTGGTGATACCTGTTTTCCTATGTTCCATTTTTCCAAAAGAAGAAATGCTTGTTAAAGTATCCATGTGTACCAATGTGAAAACCATATAAACCTCTCATTAGTTGTGTCAAGTTGTTTTGAAGACAACTTGAGCTGTCTCAAGAAGTGTACTGTTTGAAGACAGAGTCAGACTTCTAGCTCCTCCTACAGCTAAAGGGACCGTCTCGGATTGTCGCAGAAGTTCAAGAAACGAAATTTCTTCGTTTAGATCAAAACCCCTCCCCCCAAACGAAACTTCAAAAGTGGGAAATGTTCATGTCTTCCTGAGACTACAATGTTGCATTTTGCTATAGCTACTAAAACGTATGCCCCTTGCCACATTACAATTAAAGTAATCGATTGGATTTGAGTACTAACAGGGCATTTTACCGCATAAAAGTTTCATTTTATTTTACTTTCCCTTTTTTGAATCTCTTGTGCTGTTCTTTGTCTTTGTGAACACGCAATTTGTACTTCGTAGGGGCGTAAATAAGCGAGAAACTTTGACAAGGGGGCCCAGGCATGTTCAATCATATTAAAACGACTATGATCAGGTGCATACAAGTGAGAATAAAGAAATCTAGTGGTTAGAGCAGACGCTTATAAATAGCACATTTTAAAAAATGATACTTTTGTCTTTGTATAATTTGATGAATGAAAGGTTTAGGATACAATGTTACTATCGGTAAATTGTGTTTGTGGCACAAACGAGATGGAAACAGTTACAAATTTGTTGGCACGAGTGTGCAGTTTTTCTTTAATTTAAAATAAACACACGAAAACTTGTGATCACAAAATAAAAGTGCGAAAGTGAAGTTCACTAATTGAATGGAGGTCAAACCCCCTCCCCCCCTAAACGAATAAATTTCGCTTTTTGAACTTCTGTGACAATCTGAGACGGTCCCTAAAGAGAAAATTGTCATCAAGAACGTTTACATGAAACTTCCAAATCTACATTTCTATCAAATGGCATGGATAGAATGCGTTATAATGTTTGAGACTACGCAGGTAACGGTATCATGCCCAAAAGTACAGATTTCAAAATGGTCAGGTTTTGAAGATGCCTTTATTTGCAGTCTGTATAGTCAATGTCAAGTTGAATTGACAATGCCACTAAGAATGAATATTATGCAAATCCAATTAATTGTCCAGTCTTCCTACTGCAAAGACATCTTTCATTCATGTACAAACACCAAAGACTAATTCATTTGTAATCATGGAACATCAGCTGCAATGTACAAACCAACATTGTGATAATTGCCAGTCAGTGGAGAAAGACAGACAGTTGTGATTCACATGTCATGACAGTCATTGCTGTAGCAACACTCAGATTACAGATAATAACAATTCCATGGCCAAGCAAATGTTTTCTGCCAATACATGATAGTTTGGTCAAATAAACATTGACTTTCTGCAAGTGAGCCACAAGATATTGAAAATTTTAGTTCAGTATTTTACATATGAACTGTTTTGAAAATGTTCACAATTTTTAATCAATATTTTTTTTCAATTGCTTCATATTTTGGCCTATGTATCTAAATGGTGATTCTCAAACCATAGCTGCTGTAAAAACCAAATGTTACAGATTAGTTTATATTTTTTGTCAACATGATTGTCAAGACTAGTGGCATATGTGACACTGTTTGTTTTGACTTTGTCACCATGGCAAAGAGTAATTCCTTTTTTGTACCTGGTAGCATTGCATAATAAAATACAATTTTAAGTGAAGTTAATCTTAAAAAAATGAAATTTGCCATTTGCTTTGCTGTTTCTCACATACCTTAGAAAACCTTGAACTTAGGCCAGTTTTCATTCATGACAGGCACTAATGATAAGCTCTGTTTGTTATTCATGTTTTGTACCCTTTGATTTCTGTGACCATGCTGACTGCTGTGATGTATGAAGTTCACCCCTAGTGATATCAGGTCTCTAGTTGTGGAGAGCACCCTCACTTGTCAAACTTTGAAATCCATCTCAAGCCGTGATGACTGAGAAGATTGTGTTGAATTTCAATATTTATGCATCATAGCTGTATATACCGCATAATACGAAAGCTTTTCATTAAATTTTTGCTTATGTATTTTGAATCATGAAACTGATAGCTGCACTTGAGAGATGATGCTGTGAAAATGGTATGGATTACAACTAAAGTCTCTTTCGTAGAATTATCAAGTAAGCGAAAACTTTGTAACTTAAGTTTTCTTTGATGAAGAAGCATCTCCATGTCAATTCATCCTGTTTTATTTCTGTTCTCAGACATTTTAACCATTTCATTTGTAACCAGTGTTATCAAGCTGTGATGCCAAGCTTCTAGAAGCTGCAATAAAATAAATGGGAGATCTTTCCCAAAACAAACTTTGGACCGTGAGGAAATGAATAGATGAATGTCAATTGTGTTTGTCAACTCTGCTTGTTTGACAAATTGCATCATAATAATGCAGTTTCTTTTTCTAGTACAGAAATAAGGATATTGTGGCAGGGTAGTCCTTTTTATTTTTAGCTCATATTTGGTTTTGTATATAAATACCAAAAAGAGCTTATGATGAGTCGGTGGTGTCTGTATGTTTGTCACAGCCGTTTGCGCGTACGTGGAGATGGAAATTAACGTTACTTCCGCATTCTGCAGCTGCCGCGCGCCTATTGGTCAATGTCTTTACTGAGATCACGTGATGGTTTCAAATTGGGCGTCGGTTAAAAGCATAATTTTGAGTGGCTAGCTATAAGGTCATATTAGAAAATTGACCAATCAGACAGCTTGAATCAAAATGCAGTTGAACGTACGTGTAAAGGCATGCTGTAGACTATAGCATATCCGGAGTGTGCCATTGCGCGACTGGATTTTCCGGAGCGGCGCCGGAAAATTGCCGATTTTTGGGTGAGTTTTTCATGTTTCTTTCATACTTGAATCAAAATTGTACATATGCCATCGTGAAGATCAGTTTTTAATTGATATTAAATCGTGTGCACGTTTGGTTATCAAAACAGTCGTATTTCTAATATTTTGCGTGGGGGAAAAAGTACATGTGCGTGATCGAATTTTTTCAAATCTCGCATATTCACGCACAATCTCGTGCAGGCTGAAGTTGGCAAAATCGCAGAATTTATGGTCGTACGATCATAGTTATATCACTTAGCACCATTTATGGCATATTTAGAATTGTATGCATTAGAAATTTCCCGGAATTAGATGTTACTGAAATAGTCATGTCTTTTATTTACCAAGTCTCGTCACAACAGCTACGTACTTGTTTCACTGCTATCATTATCACACTTTATTTCATCGTTGTTATTGTATTTTTATAATATTATTCTTTTAATTTCAGCCTTCATGCTAGCTGCAGTGAAGGTGTGATGGAGACTGACATGTGCGACATGTCATGTTGCTAGCTAGCTAGATGCTGGTGCTGCTAGTGTGTAGTATGCTATAAAGTTAATAGATGTTAGGATTAGTAGTATGGGACTGGACACAAATTACAGGGGGGGGTGGGCCGGTGTTTTTTGGGGTGGGTCGCCATTTTTCGCGCAAGCATTTTTGAAGGGTCATAAAATTTTGTGCAAGCCTATGGGGGAGGGTCACCTTTTTTCATGCATCAAAGCTGAAATTGCATGTGCACGTTATGGAATACTGAAAAAAGAAAAAAATACCTCCTGGCACTTTCATTTTCTGCCATTACCATTTTCGGCGCGCCCTTCGGGCGCAAATTTCAGGTATATAAACAATGTATTGATGATCCAAACAGCCACATTGATTTAAGTTGTCATGATTTCTACTTATTCAACACTATTGTGCATAATTGTCCCCTATAATGACTCTTTCAATAACAATTTGGGAGATTACTTATTTGACATCATTCTCCCATTGACAATACATCGGGTATAGGTCGGTGTCAAACGTTCATGTTGCTGTATGTACATTTTTTAATTTTTTGAGGACATTGACAGAATACAAACTGTTCAGAATAGTGCATAGTGTCATCAATACAACTGGAAGCTTCAGGTCGAACAACTTTTGAATAACAATTTTGGATCAGATAACCTATGAGTTATTTGTAGTTTCCTCATAGCCTACAATGTATAGTGAATCAACATTTTGGTGAAATTCCAAAATCAAATTTCTTGCACAACCATTGACTTGAAACCACTCTAGTCTAATCATGAATATTAATACTAATAATTAGGTGTACATAAATGCAAAGGTTTACCAAGTTTTGTATTGGAAAAAAATTATTCATAGTTTCAACATAGACTGCCATGTATAGTGAATGGACATTTCAGTGAAATTCCAAAATCAAATTTCTTGCACACCCATTGACTTGAAACTACTCTAGTCTAATCATGAACATTAATACCAATAATCAAGTGTACATAAATGCACAGATTTTCCTATTTTTGTATTGGAAAAAAATTATTCATAGTTTCATCATAGACTGCCATGTATAGTAAATCGACATTTAAGTGATATGCCAAAATCAAATTTCTTGCACAACCATTGACTTGAAACCACTCTAGTCTAATCATGAATATTAATACTAATAATTAGGTATACATAAATGCACAGGTTTACCAAGTTTTGTATTGGAAAAAAATTATTCATAGTTTCATCATAGACTGCCATGTATAGTGAATGGACATTTCAGTGAAATTCCAAAATCAAATTTCTTGCACACCCATTGTCTTGAAACTACTCTAGTCTAATCATGAACATTAATACCAATAATCAAGTGTACATAAATGCACAGATTTTCCTATTTTTGTATTGGAAAAAAATTATTCATAGTTTCATCATAGACTGCCACACAGTAAATCGACATTTAAGTGATATGCCAAAATCAAATTTCTTGCACAACCATTGACTTGAAACCACTCTAGTCTAATCATGAACATTAGTATCAATAATTGAGTGTACATAGATGCACAGATTTACCTATTTTTGTATTGGAAAAAATTATTCAAATATGACATTAAACTGGTCCAATAATCATTTCCATTCAAGGTAATATATTACCAGGTCCATGGGACAATTGTGATTTACAAATTTAAGTAGGACCATCCTGAACCACTGATAATTAGTGGTGGTACCAGGTGTCCGGAAAGGGTTTCACCATAGACTGCCATGTATAGTGAATCAACATTTCGGTGAAATTCCAAAATCAAATTTCTTGCACACACATGGACTTGTAACCACTCTAGTCTAATCAAGAACATAAATATCAATAATCAAGCACACATAAATACGCAGATTTGCCAAGTTTTGTATTTAAAAAAATTATTCATAGTTTCTTCATAGACTACAATGTATAATGGATCCACATTTCACTGAGTGAAATTCCAAAAACAAAGTTATTGTACACAGATGTATGTGTTACCACCCTCTTCTAATCAAGCAAATTATGTCAATTATTCAGGGTCATATATACACAAATAGTGCATATTTTTAATTCTGAAATTTTTTTTTACAGTTTTGTCATAGACTCCCATGTATAGTGGATCAACATTTTATGCGAAATTCCAAAAACAAAGTTATTGTACACAGATGCATATTTTACCACCCTCTTCTAATCAAGCACAATTATGTCAATTATTCAGGGTCCATATATGCACAAATAGTGCAAATTTTTAATTCTGAAAATCTTTTGACAGTTTTGTCATAGACTCCCATGTATAGTTTTGTCATAGACTCCATGTATAGTGAATCAACATTTTGACAGAAATTCCAAAATCAAATATCTTGTTCACATGTGCACTTGTAAACAACCCATGCTAATCAAGTATATCTATATCAGTTATTAAACATCTGTATATGAACAGATATAGCTAGTTTTATACTGGAAAATACGCGTTCGTAGTTTTCTTATAGTCGACTACATGTATAGTGAATCAACATTATCGATAAAATCTAAAAATTACATTTTTTGTACAGGCATGCACTTTTTACCTGACACTTCAAGCAAAGTACATTTACATGAATAACACACATATGATTTGATATTTTTTGGACAACGCGTTATATCGGCCACATTTTGCCTTCCTTTCGGGAGGGCGACTTAAAAGTATAGCAAGTCAGAAGGGGGTCTTCAACACTTGCGGGTTTTTGGGGGGGTATTGAGTAACAGGGGAGGGTCACTTATTTTCATGCACGGATAAGGGGGAGGGTCACTAATTTTTGTGCATGAACTTTTGAAGGGTCATTTTTTTTTACGCAGCGGTTTTTCGAAAAACACCGGCCCACCCCCCCCCCCTGTAATTTATGTCCAGTCCCTAAAAAGAAAGGACTGGATAAAAACAAATTACCATAGATAGGATCAATTTCATAGGGCACGATACCGTTCGGCCAGCGACGATCGTCTCGATCCACTGCTGCTCTTGCAACCTTTTCATGCGAAACATGAGAAATTAAATTTTACAAATACTATCTTACTGACCATTAATTCATTTAATTTGTCCAACACCGGGGTCGTGTTTAAAACTGGGGATGCATGGTCACCCATTCACTCAGTATCTTTCAACATGTCAAACAATATAAGTAGTATCTTGTATCAAACAAAATTCATGAAAAAATGGCCGACTTTGTCCCTTGAACACCTATCTCTCTCACCTGTGGTCCATAGTACATGTCACCTTCAAACAATCCAGGAACGTGTTCTGTAAGACAGACAAACAGATACTGGTAACCCACCGTCTTTGCAAGTTACTCTGTTACCGATTTCAAAATCTTCGGAAGCAAGCGCATGATTACGCATCGTACCGGGGAGGGATTTTTTTTGGCAAGAATTTGCACCCGCCCCAACAATATTAGTAAATAAAGTTATACTCCAGGCGTCTCATCAAGTTAAAGCATGGAAGTCTATGTCTACGGTTAATGCGAGCATTGCTGTTGATCAAAATTTCAGATACTATTGGAAGATATATATGAGAAGATTTATTCATATCGCATGGTTACGCTCAATATAGTTTTAATTAACATAAATTCTTCTGAGTTATGTATGGGGTTTAAGGTTCTTCATGACAGACAAAGGGAGATTCTAGAAATTTACTGTTCGGGATGGGCTACGCACTGATCGAAAAAGTTTTTTTATTTTTCAGTCAACAACCAGTCATCGACAGGGAAAATGTGGAGCGAAAATAACGAAAAAAAGCCCAACCTTCAATTTCGCTAAGAAAATCCAACCTTCAATTTCGCTAAGAAAATCCAACCTTCAAATTTCGCTAAGAAAATCCAACCTTCAATTTCGCTAAGCATTGACTAAGTATAGTCACAGCAAATACCGATAGTAACATTTTGGTTTACCTTCATTAAATGTCTGTTTGCTTCGAATATTTTGTCCATTGCAGATGCAGGTTCCTGTTCAGATGCACCTTTCGACAAACAAGACAGATAAAAGGGAACTTTGGCGGGACAAAGTGGCTCTCATTAATGTGTACGCTGTTTGCCTCTATTTTGTATAGTTAACAACGCAATTAATATTGTAAGGCATCTTGAAGAGTTCTCGGAAGATTGGTCCATAACAAGATACTTGGATCCCATGACAGAAGCAATAGTAAGAGCGGTGACATAACATTTGAATATATACCTACATACGAGAAAATGTGTGCCAATATTGAGCATACGGTCACTCCAAGTGACTCAAGTCTAAGGCCCCTCTCTACGGTTCCGTTGATACTGATCATATAACATCCACATAAAAGGACCACATTGTTTCACTCATGGAAGATTTTAAGGAAGTATCTATTATTTCTTGGTTTTGGACTAGCGGCCAGAATAAAAAGACTGTCCCCTTCAGGTCAGACTTGTGTTCTTATACAGACTTGAAGCTCAACGTCACGGTGGTGACAAAAAACACAACAAAAAGTACTCACTTTTCTGTGTTTGAGATGGAATGCTGTATTTTCTCTGAAATGTAACACAAATAGGTTTGCTTACTTGTTGTTAACTTGAATGTTTACTGAAAGTCCACAGATCGCCAGTTTAGGAATACATATCGGTAAAGTATGCGAGTGCATCCAAAACAATTATGGACATGATACTCTCATTAGCTCACACATCCAGGTAAGTTAGAAGGAACCCTGTCGATTTTGGAGACTTTGCTCATACTAATTGTATTTTGAGAATCGACTTTTAAATGTAACCGTGTAGAATCAACGACATCGCGTAATTAAGATTGGCATCATGTGCAGAATGTTTCACAGTGATGTTCAAAATAATACCCTCCCAATCTGAGCATATCTGCGATTTTATCGTCCGGCGTTGTTTTGCTGGTTGCAGCTTGTACAATTTCTAAATTCGCTCATCCAAAGGCTCTTACAAAAATGATTGTTGACATGCATTTACAATATTTTGAGGATTTTAATAACTCAAAGATCGACCAACTGACATCATGTTGAAAGCAAACATATCGACAAAAACAAAAATCGACATGGAGAGGCTAGATGACGCTTATATTATTTATACAGATTTGTTCGTTTCATACATTGGATCTTGCACTTATTGAAATATTCTGTCTTGTATGAGACACTGCCATTTTTCATATTTTCGAGCGAATGTGAAAAAAGGCTGTAGCAGCTCGTCCACACCGATGAGTACGAGGATGCGATGTTTTTTTTTATTTTTGGCCATATTTCGAAGATTGACATCGATCTTCGACCACCGAGTGATTTCTCTTGCATACCTTTACCTTTACCTTTGCATTACCTTTCTGTAATTTTACGGAAAATCATTTCCACCATTCCAAATTCACCGGATATTTCGTGTACGTTTTTCAAAATGTTATAACAATAATTGAAAATCTCATTTCGGAATTATTCTACATAATAAGCGTCATTATTACTTAATTTTTCTGCAATGGACCTGAATCTGGTACAGTTGTAGTTGAAAACCGTTGATTCGATTTTTAAAATGTCTTTTTGGATAA
Organism: Ptychodera flava; assembly: GCF_041260155.1. Classification (NCBI taxonomy): domain Eukaryota; kingdom Metazoa; phylum Hemichordata; class Enteropneusta; family Ptychoderidae; genus Ptychodera; species Ptychodera flava. The sequence continues at coordinate 2,648,717 of NC_091946.1, forward strand.
TCTATCCCTTCCAAATAGCGAACAAATGAGTTAATAGATATTGCAAACGCTTCCTCTGACATTAGTGATCTTATATAGAATTAATTAGAAAATAAGTATTTCATTTACAATGACAAATTAAGTTATGCTCATTATGAAATAACAACTGTGTACGTGCACTGAGTGGCAACGTTTCGTCATCACACCACTGAGTGTGTAAATAGCAAGTAGCACCAAACAGCTGACCTAAACCAATTCAAAGTTTTCTCTCGGTCTACACTAGCATATGTAACTGCACTTTGCTTTGTGTTAACATTCTGCTTTTTTTTTCAAGAACAGTTTTATCGATGTGAAAGATTAGTGTCGAGGTCTTGACATGTCATACAGGTATTTGTGAAATTCATTCTAACTGTAAAGCTATATAAGAAATTTTGATCACTTAACTTTTGACGAGACGTTTACATTCAATGACTTTTTGACGCTTTTCGACTTGCGTTCCCGACCTTCGTATACCAGTGCAGACTAGAGATAAATAGGGATTTACATGCACAAGGATACACTCGAAATCGTAGAATATTCTCCAGTACCATTATTGGCGGCAAGTCTTCAAACTCTGGTCCTTCGGCAATCACTCTCTTCTCTTTATTCAGCTCAAGTTTAACTTCATCTTCATCGACAACCTTTTACGGTAAAAGTAAGACGTTGATCACGGATATAGATACAAGCAGATTGTTCTTTTTATGAAATTTAATTTTTAAATTTAATCAAAGATCTTTAATTAGTGAATTAATACCCCGACGAGGACTAATAACTATTGTATCAGAGATTTTTAGGTGGTAGATGGTGAAAAATGATTACGGACAGTGTGACAAGAACAAAGTTCGAATTCAAACAGGGCAAAGCGTTCAGCTGCTGTCTTGGGGAGCTTATGGCGTGAACTAGACGATTTAGACAACCTTATCATCAATGACTGGGAAACGTTGGAAAAATATGAGACCAAATAATGCCATTTATACAAATCAAGCGTATTGAAAGTTACAAAACCTTAAAAGTTACTGACTGAAACGATACTTACGTCAACTGACGCACTGTTGATAGAGTAGTTTGTGAGCAATACGACTATGACCAGGAAATCCAAAAGTGACAATATTTTGCACCGAACCATCTTGTTGGAATTATAAAACATAACTGGATATGGTACGAACAATGTCTCCGATTACGATAGGTTTATATCCGTTCTTAATTCATCAATTACGGAAGAGGCTTCGGAAATGAATATACAGTGATGGCCTTAAAGTAAATTATTTTGGGGAGATTTGGCTGCACAACCAATGTCAAAAAATTGCCAATACATGTTTCGTGTTCCACAACGTCGTCAGCAACAATTGGTCTCATTTTACAGTATACACCATAGAGTAATTTTGGATTTTTTTCCTCAAGAAAGTAATCGCATAGAAAGTCGTCAAGAATCACCATGGCCTTAGCTTCTTAGTCTGTTAGTCTTGTTTGTCAGCTTGTCTATTCCCGAGTCGGATAATTTGATGTAACATATGCCTTCCTGTTTTCCTAATGTACATCAAATGTCCCAATCCATAGAATAGTGACACCGGACCAATATCTATGGCCACTGATTGACACGTACACGTTTGATTCGAGATATGCAATTTGTTGTATTACAAAGGATTTGTACGTCAACGACCTGTGTTTTAAACTGACAGTTCCTACATCTACAGTGGTTAGTATATTTTCCGGGAACGAGATCAGCAGTGTTAAATTTCCATCATCTTTGACGATATGTGAACGAGATGCTACAGAAATGCCGAGCAACTTAAATGCCCTCTTATGGTTGGAATCACACTTTCCATTATTTTGCCACAAGATGAGGACGACAGACAAACATACACTCTACACTAATACAACGTATATTGAGAACAGTTTTACCATTTTTTACCATTATACCATTGGTAGGTGATGACACACCTTCGCTGGCCAAGGGTCTCTCATCGGGCAGAGAAGCCCAAAATATGCTACCTCGACCCAACTATAAAGCCGTGCGGACCGTACGATGGAGGTGACGTAGATATTCATTAACTCTGACATGAAAGATAGCGGACACTGTAAGTACTAAGACTGTTATACCGTTTGGTAAAAGCTTCAAATAGAAAGAACACTAAATTTCAAACGTAGGTTTATTTGCTTGGTCTCTATTACTGTACACGTACACAGTCGCATATCCTTCCATAGGTGCGAGGTAGCAGTGGAATGCTAGTTAGTGTAGGGATGAAAGAGACTACTGTACCGATATTCTACCATGATACCATCGTCAATGATGAATTGAATGTCAGCCGAACACTTTTACAATTTGTTCTATATGGCAGTAGTATTAGTGGAAGATGACTGTTTTTCTTCAATTTTCCTGTGTTTGTTGGTTTCATAGATTACATTAACATATGACGTCATACAAACTGAACCGTTTTCAGCATTTATATCACTTTTACAAATACAGGAGTCCAACATGCAGAATCAATGATTTTTTTCCAGCTCACCTATAGGACCTGCAGTGGCGAAATCTGGCCTAGCTGGTAGACAAAACCATATGTTTTAACACAATGAAAATTAGAAAATAACAACAACAACAACAACAACAACAGAATAACGGTTAGGGACTGGACACAAATTACAGGGGGGGGTGGGCCGGTGTTTTGTGGGGTGGGTCGCCATTTTTCGCGCAAGCATTTTGAAGGGTCATAAAATTTTGTGCAAGCCTATGGGGGAGGGTCACCTTTTTTCATGCATCAAAGCTGAAATTGCATGTGCACGTTATGGAATACTGAAAAAAGAAAAAAATACCTCCTGGCACTTTCATTTTCTGCCATTACCATTTTCGGCGCGCCCTTCGGGCGCAAATTTCAGGTATAATAAACAATGTATTGATGATCCAAACAGCCACATTGATTTAAGTTGTCATGATTTCTACTTATTCAACACTATTGTGCATAATTGTCCCCTATAATGACTCTTTCAATAACAATTTGGGAGATTACTTATTTGACATCATTCTCCCATTGACAATACATCGGGTATAGGTCGGTGTCAAACGTTCATGTTGCTGTATGTACATTTTTTAATTTTTTGAGGACATTGACAGAATACAAACTGTTCAGAATAGTGCATAGTGTCATCAATAACAACTGGAAGCTTCAGGTCGAACAACTTTTGAATAACAATTTAGGATCAGATAACCTATGAGTTATTTGTAGTTTCCTCATAGCCTACAATGTATAGTGAATCAACATTTTGGTGAAATTCCAAAATCAAATTTCTTGCACACCATTGACTTGAAACCACTCTAGTCTAATCATGAATATTAATACTAATAATTAGGTGTACATAAATGCAAAGGTTTACCAAGTTTTGTATTGGAAAAAAATTATTCATAGTTTCAACATAGACTGCCATGTATAGTGAATGGACATTTCAGTGAAATTCCAAAATCAAATTTCTTGCACACCCATTGACTTGAAACTACTCTAGTCTAATCATGAACATTAATACCAATATCAAGTGTACATAAATGCACAGATTTTCCTATTTTTGTATTGGAAAAAAATTATTCATAGTTTCATCATAGACTGCCATGTATAGTAAATCGACATTTAAGTGATATGCCAAAATCAAATTTCTTGCACAACCATTGACTTGAAACCACTCTAGTCTAATCATGAATATTTATACTAATAATTAGGTGTACATAAATGCACAGGTTTACCAAGTTTTGTATTGGAAAAAAATTATTCATAGTTTCATCATAGACTGCCATGTATAGTGAATGGACATTTCAGTGAAATTCCAAAATCAAATTTCTTGCACACCCATTGTCTTGAAACTACTCTAGTCTAATCATGAACATTAATACCAATAATCAAGTGTACATAAATGCACAGATTTTCCTATTTTTGTATTGGAAAAAAATTATTCATAGTTTCATCATAGACTGCCACACAGTAAATCGACATTTAAGTGATATGCCAAAATCAAATTTCTTGCACAACCATTGACTTGAAACCACTCTAGTCTAATCATGAACATTAGTATCAATAATTGAGTGTACATAGATGCACAGATTTACCTATTTTTGTATTGGAAAAAAATTATTCAAATATGACATTAAACTGGTCCAATAATCATTTCCATTCAAGGTAATATATTACCAGGTCCATGGGACAATTGTGATTTACAAATTTAAGTAGGACCATCCTGAACCACTGATAATTAGTAGTGGTACCAGGTGTCCGGAAAGGGTTTCACCATAGACTGCCATGTATAGTGAATCAACATTTCGGTGAAATTCCAAAATCAAATTTCTTGCACACACATGGACTTGTAACCACTCTAGTCTAATCAAGAACATAAATATCAATAATCAAGCACACATAAATACACAGATTTGCCAAGTTTTGTATTTAAAAAAAATTATTCATAGTTTCTTCATAGACTACAATGTATAATGGATCCACATTTCACTGAGTGAAATTCCAAAAACAAAGTTATTGTACACAGATGCATGTGTTACCACCCTCTTCTAATCAAGCAAATTATGTCAATTATTCAGGGTCATATATACACAAATAGTGCATATTTTTAATTCTGAAAATTTTTTTTTACAGTTTTGTCATAGACTCCCATGTATAGTGGATCAACATTTTATGCGAAATTCCAAAAACAAAGTTATTGTACACAGATGCATATTTTACCACCCTCTTCTAATCAAGCACAATTATGTCAATTATTCAGGGTCCATATATGCACAAATAGTGCAAATTTTTAATTCTGAAAATCTTTTGACAGTTTTGTCATAGACTCCCATGTATAGTTTTGTCATAGACTCCCATGTATAGTGAATCAACATTTTGACAGAAATTCCAAAATCAAATATCTTGTTCACATGTGCACTTGTAAACAACCCATGCTAATCAAGTATATCTATATCAGTTATTAAACATCTGTATATGAACAGATATAGCTAGTTTTATACTGGAAAATACGCGTTCGTAGTTTTCTTATAGTCAACTACATGTATAGTGAATCAACATTATCGATAAAATCTAAAAATTACATTTTTTGTACAGGCATGCACTTTTTACCTGACACTTCAAGCAAAGTACATTTACATGAATAACACACATATGATTTGATATTTTTTGGACAACGCGTTATATCGGCCACATTTTGCCTTCCTTTCGGGAGGGCGACTTAAAAAGTATAGCAAGTCAGAAGGGGGTCTTCAACACATTGCGGGTTTTTTGGGGGGGTATTGAGTAACAGGGGAGGGTCACTTATTTTCATGCACGGATAAGGGGGAGGGTCACTAATTTTTGTGCATGAACTTTTGAAGGGTCATTTTTTTTTACGCAGCGGTTTTTCGAAAAATACCGGCCCACCCCCCCCTGTAATTTATGTCCAGTCCCTTAGTTTAGTAGATGATAAAGTTAGTTAAGTAGGGTGATACATAGTACTTAGTATACTATGCTATAGAGTTAGTAGTAGTAGTAGTAGTAGTTGTAGTTAAGTAGATGATAAAGTTTAAGGTTGTGGTGGTTAGTTTAGTAGATGATAAAGAAGTTAGTTTAAGGTGGTAGTAGTTTGTTTGGTAATGATTAAATAGTACGTAATTACACAAGGACACAAGTAACAAATTACTAATATCAAATTATTAAACTTAATCAGCTTTAGGTCAAGTTAAGTTTATACTGAATCATAATGGAAGTTGAACAAAACATTGGTTCAGGTATATCTTGTGGAAGCTGTTTTTCCAGTAAGCATTTAACCAGAAAGTCTAAATATGTGAGAAAATTCACTGGCAGAAACAGTAAAGCTCAATCAAACCTCCCCCATTTAAACCCTAATAATATGATAAGATCCGTAAATGAGGGTGATCAAGTTCTGTTTACAAACTCATTCGGGGAAATTTTGGTGGGAAATGTTGATATTAGGAAAAGTGCTGTGGAAGTATGTGTGGCAAATTCAAGTGGATCCTTTAAGCGAATTGTTAGAGATGTTAGATTAGCAAGAAAAGTATCCCTCCCATAAAGAAACAGCAAGTGATGTTCGTGACTAGCTCTGAAAGCTCTGAGACTGAAGGGTTCCCAATTTTAAAGTTTGCAGAAATAACTGAAGTATGCAGTGATGAATCAGTTTGGATTCGGCCCTCTGATGATAATTGTGAACTAAAAGTGTCCGTCGATGAAATTTGTGAGAAAGTCCCAAACAGAGAACGTAAAGTCAATGATATTCATAAAAAAATTGTTGTCTCTAAGCAACATAATCCTAGCGATGATGAAGTTCATGATCAGATTGCTGCCACACAAGGAATAATACAAAACATTACACAGTCTAGTGGTCAATTCAATACTAGCTTAATAGAAACTCATGACGAGTATAATAAGGATTTATTGGCATTGTCTTATGAAAACATAGCTAGCAAAGACAAACTATGTGAACTTCAAATGAAATACCGGGAAGTACTACAGTTGTATTATGAAGTAAAATCTAAATTTTCAATGGTTGTAAGACAAGGACAAATAAGAGAAAATGAATTATTAGATGTAATTAAAATGAAAGATAATGAAATTAGCAATAATGAGAAAGAAATCATGGCTTTGAACACAAACATTCACAATCTAATAACTAAATACGAAAAAGCCTTGACAGAAGCCAAAACTAGGATTGTATTATTAGAAAAGGAATTAGAAGCCAAGAAACAGCAGTGTACCAAGGTGATAGAAGAGAGTATGATTAAAGATGAAAAGATTAGATCATTAGAAAATAATATAGCACAACTGAAAGCTAAAGCGCATGTGCAGGTGCTTAGTAGAGATAAAGACACATTTGTATGTCGTAGCCCCGAATCAGATAAAAGAGGAACAGCATACCACAAACGCAAAACCTGCTATAGCTAGCAGCATAGCATCTCAAAAGTCATTAGAGCAGAGAGCCAATGCATTGAAAAGTGTAAGTATGATCTATGATACAATAATATTTTGTAGCGTTCTCCCCAGGAACTTTCAATATTGCTTGTTAATTATAAATGTTACATACTATAAATTGTTAATATTGTCTTGGCAGTTCTTGGATTCACTATCTGCTAAAGGAGAGGCAACAACAGATGACATAGTGTCAACATTGGCTAAGTTTGCAACTATTTATAAAGATGTCTATACCCAAGCCGGTATAAAGGCTGGAATTAGCAAGTCAAGGTAAGTGACTTATCCAGAACTATGAACAGTGCTAATGTATAGAATAGCCTCTGTTGGAAACAAAAACATTAAGATGGAGCCCCTCATAAATCAAATCTCGGCCAACAAATAACATTAAAGGGTCTAACATTGAATTACAATTCATATGACTGATTATTAGTACGGAGTAGCTCATGTTGTTTCTACTTTTTTCTTCACAGTGCTGTCTCCAACCGAAACTCTTGATCTTAACTACTACTCAGACTACCAATGAAAAGGTTACGTGAGCTCAGAACATTCCTTCAGTGCCATGGTATAGACATATTAGCAAGTGATGGAAAAATATATCACGAAATTTCAAGTAAGTTGTATTGCTGAAAATATTTCTCGACACCCTGCAAGATAAAATGTCAAGATACAATGAATACATGAATTCAGGTTTCCTTGTATCATGCGCAAATGAACGCTAATAAAGGTTGGCCAGTAAGTCACATTAATAGACAAGTCTGAAATGTACGAAAATCTTACTAATAAATGCATATTTTTACATTTATCAGAGCGAAATAGTGCTCGATAATGTTGAAGTTGGTGTAGCTATACTGCCGAAAAATGCCTCAGCAAAAGGTCCCTCAAAAGTCGCTTATGTTCGTCGTCCGAATTTGGAACATATTGTGCAGACCATCTATGATGCTCATGTGTCCAAGGGAAATATCAGTGCTGATGCAAGATTTAATGATGAAGTGTGGGTTCTTGTGGGGTGAGTACAATTATATAAAATCATACTGGAGACCGACTGTGCTTATAAAAAGGTCCAGAATAATTGTTTGAAAGTCTTTTCATATTGATTAATTAAAATTTGAATAAATCGGTGTCCATTTGCATATCATTCAGTCTGATTATAATGAAATATATTGGAGCTTATACTCAGAAAATTATCATTTTGCTAAACTGTAGGTAACTTTGCCCTTAAAATTTCAGGGTATTGTGAATTAGGCATACATTCTCATTTTTGGTATGTTCTGCTCAACAGGGTGATAAGGGTGGGACAACAACAAAGCTGTGTCTGCAATTGGCAAATGTTGGAAACTGCAGTGCTGATAATATTGAATTGGTTGCAATGTTTGAGGCGTACGACTCGTATGACAACATGAAACAGGTGAGTAGTATAATGGTGGGCAATACAGGGTAGTTATCTGACTGCCTGCTGCGTTTGCGTTCACATAACTCTGACCATTCATTACACTCTTAACATTACACAAGTCAAAATCAAGCAAATCAAAAGATACACTAAATCTGAAGTATGTGTAACATTAGGGATAGTTTAGAGTTGTCAGGGGGAGGGGTAGTACTGTTTTATGTGAAGGTGGTGCCATACTTACCTTGTGCTACTTTTTTTTATTTCAGATATTTGGCATGTATACAGAACAAGTTGAAGCCTTACAAACCAACTTTTCAGTGAAGATCTCTGACAACAGATTTCAAGTCCTGAGAGCTTTCCTTTATGGGGATTATGCTTTTTTGTGTAATGTGCTAGGGCATCAGGGTGCTGCTTCCAAGCACCCATGCTTGTGGTGTGATATTGCTAAACAGCAGCTCTCAAAGGGGGTACCACATTGCTCAGTAAAGCTTGATTCGGTTACCAATACATTTATTGCCAACCCTGACTGGGAACCTAGAGTCAGATCAATTGCCCAAATGCAGAATGATTTAATTCAATATGATAAAAAAGATGGCAAGAAGTACAGAAACATAACTAAGCCAATGCTCCTGCCTATACTGGATTCTGTGTATCAGATTGTGCCAATGCCTCTTCATATTTTATTAGGTCTTGTACTGAAATTTTACAATATGCTCGAGACGACATGTAGGCAAATTGACAGAAACGATAATGAAAGTTTATATGGAGTTTGGAAGGATGCAAGTGACCAAGCTGAACAAGCCAATTTGGAATATGAGGAGGCAAAGGCAGCGTACCAGTCAAGTCAGGAATTGTTAGCAGCCTTTGTATGTGAGCAAGAGAAAAAGGGAAAGAAAAAGAGGCAAAGGAGACGTTGCACTACTGAGGAAGATGCTTGCAATCACCCTTTGTGTGCCATTTCAGGGGTTATAAAACAGATGTTGAAACTTTAGATTGGGTACAATGCTCAAATTGTGAGAAATGGTATCATAGCATTTGTGTGGAATATGCATCTTCTGAAGTAGAGCAAGATGATTTCCTGTGTTCTCATTGTAGTGGAACTGTTCTTTCTAAATCTGAAATAATTGACAAGCAAACTGAAAATGTGGATATTGCTAATGAAATGTTTCAGATATGTAAAGAAAAAAAAATTGAAGCTAGGAGTAACTTGGACAAGGTATTGAAACTGTTGAGCAGCAAAAGGGTCCGTTAGAAACACAGTTAACAAATGTACTGGAAAATGTTCTCGGTGTTCGGAAACAGGCATATCATTCAAACTCTTTTGTGGGTAACCACATCAGCACTATCTTAGCTAGACATCAAGAGCTATTAGAGATTTTGAGTCCCCATACCAATGTCTATGAAAAATATTTACAACTTTTCAGCATTATGGAAAAGATAAAAAAATACATGGTTGCCAGGTTTCTCAGTGATGACGAGATTAAAGCTTTGAAAGAATTGTGCTATAAACTAGGGATGTGGTTTCCAGTAGCTTTCCCTGAAGAGTCGATAACCCCTAAATTCCATGTGCTTGTTATACACGTCCCTGAATTTGTTGAGAAGTGGAGGACAATAGGTTTGTTGGCTGAGCATGGTTTAGAATCTGTCCATTCTAAAATAAATGGACTTCATAGGACGTATTCAGGGATAAGAGACCGGAGGCGACATTTGAAATTAGTGTTTAGACAACATGCACTATTTAAAACTGCCACCAAAGTTGGAAAAAAAAGGGTATGTGATGATTGTTGGGATGAGGCAAAACGTATAAATAAGTGTAATGGAAGTGCTAAGCGAGGTAGGTTGAGCAAGGGGATTTGTCAGATCTGTGGGGCTGCTCATCAGTAATTTTGACTGTTTGCAGAATAAACTTACCATTGCCATGTAAATTTGGTACATTAAAGTGAAGTGTTTATGAAAATAAAGTTGATTAGAATTGTGACAGTAGTTCTTTGTCAGTTACAGTGTAGTTATACTGTGGTATCTATCTTGTACAGTATAAATTATTGAAAATGTGCCAAAGACATTAAAGCATTGTTACTGCACGACCCCCGTCTTCTAAGGAAGTTGAACTAAATGGTTCCCTATTCAATTTTACATGTGCAGTGTTGTAAATGGGTCCATGAAAATTTGTCATTTTGGGGGCTGTAAAGTCAACCATACCTGCATTAACTGGGAAAATTTTATTACGTTCTGATGAAATTCTCATCTAATTTTAGCCGTGAAACATGGTAAAATGATGAGAAAAAAACATAATGTGCTCTATTTAATTACTGACTGGCCACACCACCTTTAAACAGTGTGGATATGGTGATAGCTGGATAAAAACATTTCTTCATCTCACAACTAGGGTAAATGACATTTCTCAGTTTCGTCGCCAGAGGGCGCTGTGTTAAATTTCCTGCTCATAAAGCTGTGTTGTGGCTATGTATGTGCGGATGTATGTCCGTCACACACAAAGGCTCCCATACCCCCAAAGCTACAATCTCAGTATTTGGTGTACAGGTAGATGCAGGTGTTGAGATGTGACTTTGTTCAAATGAACACGTCAGTGTCAAAAATGTGCAAATGAGGTAAGAAAAAGGGAAATTCTGCAAATGTTCAGGAGTGGTGGCATGCCAGCATGCTACTCCACTGAGCTTGAGTCATTTCCTGTCATTGTTTATGAACTGTTACATATTATTAACAGACCTGCTCAAACTAAGGGACAGACCATTAGATCTTGGGAGGGGGTGGTCACAATGAAATTGTGAACATTTTTTTACAATTGTAAATTTCTAAAAAAAAAATTTTCCAAATGAGAAAAGCTGCGCTAATTTTTTTTTCTGAGTAAATTTTCAGATTTATAATTTTTTTTAGTTCAACGCTGTCTGAGGATATAATTTACATCCATATCAGTAACGCAAATAAGATTGCGTGCTGTAACTACAACATACATATGGCCCAGTGATTTATATTGCTGATAGATTTCGCGAAATGTTGCAGATCATCTTTTGACAAGCTGAGAAACTGTTTGCAAAAAATGTGAAATTTCAATATTTGTGTTTTTAGGACAATTTTTGCCCTTTTTTGATCAAAACAGCTATTTCTCTGTAGCATCATGTCCAACTTTTGTCAACTTGTTTTTTCTGGTTTAAATATTTCTTGTATTTTTTCTGGTTTTACTGTGCAGAAATCATTGTCATAAGGGACCGTCTCAGATTGTCGCAGAAGTTCAAAAAGCGAAATTCATTCGTTTAGGGAAGGGGTTTGACCTCCATTCAATTAGTGAACTTCACTTTCGCACTTTTATTTTGTGATCACAAGTTTTCGTGTGTTTATTTCAAATTAAAGAAAAACTTGACACTCTTGCCAACAAATTGTAACTGTTTCCATCTCGTTTGTGCCACAAACACAATTTACCAGTAATAACATAATGTATCCTAAACCTTTCATTCATCAAATTATACAAAGACAAAAGTATCATTTTTTTAAATGTGCTATTATAATTTATGAGCGTCTGCTCTAACCACTAGATGTCTTTATTCTCATTTGTAATGCACCTGGTCATAGTCGTTGTAATATGATTGAACATGCCTTGGCCCCCTTGTCAAAGTTTCTCGCTTATTTACAGCCCCTACCAAGTACAAATTGCGTGTTCACAAAGACAAAGAACAGCACAAGAGATGCAAAAAGGGAAAGTAAAATAAAATGAAATTTTTATGCGGTAAAATGCCCTGTTAGCACACAAATCTGATCGATTACTTTATTTGTAATGTGGCAAGGGGAATACGTCTTTAGTAGCTGTAGCAAAATGCAACATGTACTCTCAGGTAGACATGAACATTTCACACTTTTCAATTTTTGTTTAGGGGGACGGGGGAGAGGGGTTAAGACCTAAACGAAGAAATTTCGTTTCTTGAACTTCTGCGACAATCTGAGACGGTCCCTAACATCAACGTAGAATTTTCCTGCACTGAACAGATAGAAACAACATTTATTGTTCATCTTTGGTACCCATACTGGTATGTACCAATTCTGATCAAATGAGAGCGACACCGTATAATTGCAGTAATTTTTTCTATTACTGCAGCCTATCTATTTATATATCTGTATATCTACGTATCTATCAATATACCTAATAATTTTTGTAACACACCTCATCTAAACTCTGGTGTTTTGTTCATGTATGGTCATGTGGTACGGTGTGCATCATTTTGATGCTAATAAATGCAAAGAGCAACTTACTGTCATCAGTTAACACTTTCTGAAATGTAATAATAGTCCATAACAACTGTTGACCAGGGACATTTGAAAGTGGCGTCTACTCATGCACACATTCTAGAGAAGATGGCAGTGTCATCTGCAACCATGACCCTATCAAATTGATGTTCATGTACCATTGTCAATCAGTGTAGGGCTTCATTTCAAACACCTGAGCTACATCCAGATGTTTTATATTTGCTTCAATTCATCTACAGTCATAATATCACCGAGGCTTGGTGAAGAAGACGTCGTTTACCAATTCTTACACTTTCATGTCAACAAATCTCATCCTATCCAACAGGTGATTGTCTGTCATTGTCTTTAAACTTCTGAGACAGTTTAAACTTTGGTACAAACCAATGGCTCAAACTTAGGGAGGCTTGCATAAGTTCACTGCAACAAGTTACTCAGTGACCAATAAATTCATAATTACCAAGCGGTAATCTAACTGTTTACTAATGCTGATGGTAGGTGACCATTTGCTCGACGTGAGGGGCAAATTGATAGTCCCTTGTTTGGGCTATTACGTACCTCTCCTACATAGTTTTATTCAAAATTTTTAGGTGTATGTACAAATGGCAATCATATGCTTTACTTCCATGTTAGATGAAATCTGTTGAAAAAATAGAACGATTTTCATCATCAAACAGCGCATTGGTTGTGATCACCGCAGTCTATTAATTTGATTTTGCAAAATTTTGTGAAAACAGTATTACCTAGGTAATGCATGTAATTTGGTCATTTTGAAATCCCAAAGTTGTCAAGTTGAAAATAGTCAAATGATGACTATGCAGCCAGTCTCATCATCAACAAATCATCGTTGATTTCTATGGAGCATCGAATGTTTGATATATGAGGCATGTGAAATTGCATGCAGTCATTGCAGCCTGTCACTGCATGCAGTCATTGCAACCTTAGTCATTGCAGTCTGCCATTGCATGCAGTCATTGCAACCTGTCATTGCAGTCTGCCATTGCATGCAGTCAGTACAGTGTATTTTTGCAATATTTACTCTAGGATTGTAGAACCAGGGGACATTTGGACCCCCTCCGTAATTATTATGGGGTCATGACAGTTCATTTTTTGGAGTCACTCTAAAATGCACCAGGGAAAATGGAATTGCCCAATCATTGTTTATCAGTCTACACTTAGTTACCTTCTTTTTTAGCTCAGCTGTCAGCGACACAGAGCTTATCAAATAGGCTGATTTTCTGTCTCCACCCATCGTTCATTGTCCGTCCGTCAAATTTGATATGCAGTTCACTTTGGGTGACCTCAGTTAGATTTGTTCAAATTGTCTTAAAATTTGCATATTTATATTTTAAAGAAAATTTTTGTCATTTTTGGTAAAAAAATCTTGAAAAATTTTCAAAAAGGCAGGTCAGATAGCTTTGATATTTGGTATAGAGGTCCCCAGGGATGATCTATTTCAGATTTATGCAAATTGTGCAGAAATATGCAAATTTGTATTTTTAAGGCAATTTTTATCATTTTTGGTCAAAAAATTTGTTTCACCGTTACTGCATGTCTGACAGCTTTGATATTTGGTACATTTGATATTTAAATTATGATGAAATCTACAATTTTGTTTTTCTTGCATTTTGACACTGTGTGAGAAGAGTATACAGGTTCCTACAGATGAACCAAATGTGATATATCGAAATTATGATGAAATCTGCAATTTTTTATTTTGGGGCACTTTTAGCCATATTTGGTCAAAAAATATTGTTTCTCAAAAAGTACTTGTCAATTAGCTTTGACAAAAAAAGAAAAAGAAATGTTTCTGGTCAGCGCGCACGTCACTTGAACAACAGCGCGTCAACCTTTTTTTTCTGTTTGTGGCCGGCGGCCGTGGCTGACACCAAACCAAAATGGCTGAAGAGAAAGAGAAAATTCTTTGGGGGGCATGATCAGTGACTGCATGAACAGTATATATGTGACTATATTGATAAAACTATAAAACTGACCCTCCTCCCTCCCTTGAGAGAAAAAAAATTAAAAAATAAAAAAAATAAAATGCGCGTCGCCGCACCATTTTTTAAAGAAGGACCTGACCAGAAACATTTCTTTTTTTTTGGCCTTAGCTTTGACAATTGGTACACAGGTTCCTAGGGGTAATCTTATTTATGATGTTCTTAAAGAGGCACTCCCACTAGGTAACATTTCCAAAACACATTTTTGTAATGCCAACGGTCGATATTTGACGTGGCGACTGCGCACGGATCGCGAGATATCGATAAAAACATGTCATTTCCCGAGCGTACTTTTTACATCCCGAAGTTTCCGATTGTGACCCGAAATCCCCCGAAGGTTTGTTGTTGTGCTGATGGACTATATTCTAGGGAGTCCAAAAACGTTCGAATGACGCAATTAATTTACCTCCCACTGCGAAGACTTTATATACATCTTTATGCCTTTACCTCAGGTAATTTTGTTTTAAAACTTCTCCTTAGATTTTGTCGTTTTCATTATTCTCAATCTGTTGTATTAGATTTTTAACCAATACCAAATAGATATCAGTTTTTACGTGTTAAATATTAGACGCCTCTAATGACTACATTTTGTCGTCTGCCACAGTTATGCGTGTTTCGATACATAGCGGCCGCCACTTGGTATGCGTCTGCATACCACGCGGCGGCCGCAATGTATCAACCAAACGTAACTGTGCTGGTCACCTATGCGAATTCTGGTGGAATCAGCAAACTTTGTTTTTCGGTTTTTTTTGCCCAGTCAGTAAGACTCGGCTTTCTCCCATGGGACATGACCGATCACCGACGCGAGTGGTACTGAGGCGTACAGCAGCGTCAGCGTAGACTCGTACTCCATAGCTTAGTTGACAATGGCCCCAGTACCGAACGTTCGATGTTCGGAAGGTGAATTTAAGTGGGCCACCGGAATTCCAACTTTTACTTTTTTGAGGACATGTTTTTATCGATATTTCGCGATCCTTGCGCAGTCGCCACGTCAAATATCGATCGTTGGCATTAAAAAAACGTGTTTTAAAAATGTTACCAAGTGGGAGTGCCACTTTAAAATAATAATGAAATCTGCAATTTTGTATTGTTGAGGCAATTTTTGGTCAAAAGTGTTTCCCAAAAAGTACTAGTCTGATAGCTTTGATATTTGGTATACAGGTTGCTACACATCAACTAAATGTGATATATTGAAATTATAATGAAATCTGCAATATGCAATATATCAACTAAATGTGATATATTGAAATTATAATGAAATCTTCAGTTTTATTTTGTGGGGGAATTTTTGCCATTTTTGGTCAAAAAATGTGGTTCTCAAAAAACTACTCGTCTGATAGCATTGGTTGACATTTTCTTAGGGATTAACTTAATGTAACTAGATATGTTCAAATTATGATGACATCTCCAATTGTTTATTTTTACAGCTATTTTTACCACTTTTGCAGCTATTTTTGCCACGATTTGTCTGGCCACTGAAATGAGCTATCAAAGATTTCCACCTTCATCAACACCTGTCAAAAATAATTATTCTCTACATAACACAGCGAGCTATATTGGCCGCTAGGTCTCTTGCTTCATATACAGTGCTTCCGCAGTCTTTGTTAGTCCCCACGGGCGGACTGATTGGGTCATGTCCATCCGTCCGTCCGTCCGTTCACGCAGATATCTCAGACATGCCCCCTTCAATTTCTTTCAAACTTTGCACAAGGATAGTACCCTACCCCATACAGATGCACGTCGATTTGTTTCACAATGCGATCAAATTTGGCCGTGTTAGAGGACTTTTAGTTTACACGTCCATAGACTCCCATGTATAAGGCAGTTCTCCATAGACTCCCATGTATAAGGCAGTTCTCCATAGACTCCCATGTATAAGGCAGTTCTCCATAGACTCCCATGTATAAGGCCAAGAAAAATAAAAATTTAGTTTCTCATCGTATTCATATTGCAAAAAGGATGCAGTGACACAGTTTTTAGTCCCCACAGATGAAGTCCAGGGGGCTTATAGATTGGGTCATGTCCGTCAGTCTGTCCATCCGTGAGTCCATCCGTTCACGCAGATATCTCAGACATTTTGACAAAATGTCACGTGACCTCGGTGACCTTTGACCTCAAATATACATATTTGTCCATAACTCAGTAACCACAAGTGGTACACCCTTCATATTTGGTATGATGGGAGACCTTATTACGCCACATACTGTACCTCATTAATTATGTACATATGTAATTCTGAGCAAGCCAATAGAGCTGGATGTCTGATTTTTGGTATATAGGGATAACTATAGGATAGAAATTTTTTGACCAAATGTCATGTGACCTCGATGACCTTTTACCTAAAATATACGTTTATGTCAATAAATAAGTAACCACAAGTGCTATGTCCTTTATATTTATGAGGATGGGAGACCTTATGACAACACACGCTTTACCTCATTAATTATGCACATATCTAATTCTGGGCAAGCGAATAGAGCTAGAGGTCTGATTTTTGGCATATAGGGATTAATTAGCAATACAATTTTTTTTCAAAATGTCATGTGACCTCGATGACCTTTGACCTTGATTATACATATATATGCATAACTCAGTAACCACAAGTTCTATACCCTTCAATTTTGATAGGATATTAGACCTTACGATGTCAGATCTTGTACCTCGTTTATTCTGTGCATATGTATTTCTTGGCTGGCCAATACAGTTAGAGGTCTGATCTCTTTTCCCGATTTAGAACTTTAAAGGTATACTGTCACCTATTCCAATTTTGCCACAGTTACCATGGAAAGAGAAAATCTAACCAATCACAGATTTTAAGCGGGTGGCCACCTTTTAAAAACAGCGCCCTCACATGGGAATTTGTATACTTAGGAACGCCCCTTTGACCATATATGGGCATATATAGATTACTAGTGACTGTATACCTTTAACTTAGACATGCCTCATGTGTTTCAAATTGGGAACAACGACATAGACCTATGTGCCCATAGATCTCAACATATACACTCAGGTGATACTTCTTAATGACCACATTTCCCTGCCCCATCAAGACTAATACTCCTATTATAAGTGGGGACTATGTCATTGTCAATGACTTGTTTAAGATATTTTGGCAACCATGTCGTGAACACATGTTTTCTCGAAGTGCCCATAGGGAGTGGTAATTTGTATCACATTCAACCAAAACTGGGTAATCCCAAATTTATAGGGTTGGCAAAAAATAAAAGAATGTGAATATATTTGCACGAATTTGCATTTTCTGTACAGGATTGACATCATGGAGGTAGGAAGATGACATACAATACCTCCTCATATCATAACCATGGATTAGTATAGTAAACCTATAGACTCAAGTTGTATGGTCAATGGTGAAAAACTAAGGAACTAATGAAGTCCTTTACAATTTGAGCACCTTTCTGATCTTTTTAATAATGTCCGAAAATATCCAATTGTTTCCTTATTCTTTACTATATTTTCGTCGCTTTTAATGACATTCCCTGGTAGCTATGCTCATTAGATTGCATTTACCAACTGTCACCAGCTGGACAAGATTTGAAAAGCTGAAACTGCATAAGTTAAAATTGCTTTCACAATATATTTTTTTTTAAATTTATTTATAAAATATCAAATTCAAAACTGATTTGCTACCAAGTGAACTTCGAGTGATCCAAGTTGACGGAGCAAGAAATTGTGGAACGAAAACGCCTGTCTCATTATCTGCTGTAAAAACAAGTTTATACCGATTGATTAGTCTGTTTCAATTGGGTGACTTAAAAGAAAATATTATTTATGCGCTTTTCAATATTTTTACTTCAAATTGCTCTGGTTTTGTCGTGTCAAATGGCTTTCTAATGTTTAAAAAGTAAATATCTTTCAAGCTTGTACCCGGGCTATTTCGAGAACAATTTTATTCCTTAGGGATTCAGTTTCAGCTTTAAAAAATTGTCCAGCCTCTCGGTTTATAATACAGTTTCATGAGCATAGCTATCAGGGAATTTTAACAAACGCAGCGAAAATATAGTAAGGAATAAAGAAGCTTCTTTGGATATAATTGTACATTATTAAAAAGTCAGTAAAATTCTTCATTTGTCTCTTAGTTTTTGACCATTGGCACTACAACTTGAGTCTATAGGTTTGCTATACTAATCAATGGTTATGATATGAAGAGGTATTGTATGTCATCTCCTTCCTACCTCCGTAATGTCAATCCTGTACAGAAAATGCAAATATATTCACAATCTTTTATTTTTTGCCAACCCTATAAATTTGGGATTACCCAGTTTTGGTTGAATGTGCTACAAATTACCTCTCTCTTTGGGCACTTCGAGAAAACATCATGTGTTCACGACATGGTTGCCAAAATATCTTAAACAAAGACTGGGAAAGCAGTCTACATAAAAAAGAAGGTGAATAAAGTGTAGACTGATAAACGATGATTGGGCATCTCTATTTTCCCGGTGTATTTCTGAGTGAAACCCCCCAAAAAACAACTTATGGCACCATAATTTTTATGGAGGGGTCCCAAAGTTCCCCTGGTTCCACTATTCTAGATTCAACACTGGTGATGGGTTACGGGCTTTTTTTAACCGAGCACAAATTTTTTCTTTTCTCTCAAAATAATGTAAAATATAGTCAACACCAGAGAGGAATACACAGTTACATATATGTACATCTACACTTACGAATGTTTATAGCCTTCCTTATGCCATCCCTACCCCCTTCGTGTACTCGGTGTTTGTCGTTTAACATGACGGTCGAACAAACCTTAATAGAGGGAAGGTGCACATTATTTGGAGCTACAGATTTCGCAATTTTACAGAAGACCCATTTTATCAAGGGTAGGTACGATAAATGGTACAAAATACAAATTTGGGTAACACTACTTTAGCTCATAATGCTTTACAACAACCTGTCAATCACTTTACCGTTAAGAAACAACATCCAACCATCGATTTTTACGCTCCCATATATGCATATGTATATATGCAAATGGGAGGTATTCGTATAAGGTGGCAAAATGGCGTCTGTGTGTATGTATGTAAGTATGTATGTATGTCTGTTAGTCCGTCCACATCAAAAACTCCTAAACCGTAGCACCTACTGTCTTAGTATTTGGTGTACAGGTGCACCTAGGGGTGGAGATGTGAATTTGTTCAAATGAACATGTCAGTGCCAAAAATATGCAAATGAGGGGGAAAAAGGAAAAATCCTGCAAATGGCTAAAACTCAGTAAGCATTGGTCAGATTTGGTTGAAACTTGGTATGCAGATTTCTTTGGGTATTCTAAATTATATATTGTGCAAAAATTGGGATGAAATTTGCATGTTTGTATTTTTAGGGTATTTTTTCCGTTTTTAGTCAAAAAATCTTGTTCTCTGAAATCGCTCGCCTGATTGCTATGAAACTTAATATTCATGTTCCTCAGAATGACCTCAGTCATGTTGTACAAATTGTATTGATATTGTCATATTTGTAATTTTGGGGCAATTTTCCCAATTTTTGATAAAAATTTTTTTAATCCAAAAACTACTGATTTGATAGCTTTGATATTTGGTATACAGGTATCTAAGATTAATCTCAATATAATGTATTGAAGGTATGTTGAAACTGGCAATTTTGTTTTATTTTTGGGGCAATTTTTGCCTTTTTTGGTCAAAAAATTTTTCTCCTAAAACTTCTGATCTGGTAGCTTTGATATCTAGTGTACAGGTTCCTAGGGTTTATGTTAATTAGATATATTTAAAATTAGGATGAAATCTGCAATTTTGTATTTTGGGGGGGGGGCAATTTTTCTCATTTTTGGTCAAAAAATTTGTTTCTCAAAATTTACCAGTCTGATTGCTTTGATATTTACTAAACCGGTTCTTAGGGTTTTTGTTAATAAGATATATTGAAATTAAGTTGAAATCCGGAATTTTGAATTTTTGGGGCAACTTTGCGAAACTTTCAGTTTTACTGGGATATCTTTCATTTTGTATTTTTAAGATTTTTTTTTTGGTAATTTTATACCTTAACTGGAACTAAGAGTATATAATGTGGTGATTTAGTAAGCATTTGATATGGTAAACTGTATTTGGTGTTGAAATGCGGTAAAAAAATCCTGGCAGATTTTGAAAAAATTCCAAACAATGCCAATAAAAAATTCAGCCAGAGAAGGTTTGACAAAAAGAAAAGGTGGGAGAGTGGGGAAAAAAGAATTTACAATGGATCGGATAAAAAAGATAATGTACCTCATCGATCTTCTAGACACCGTCCCTTATCAAATGATCCACCCCGATGTATTTTTGTGCACAATTAACCATGCAGTGTATTTTAGTTTAAGATGTCAAGTTAGGTAAGGATTTGAAAGGAATAGTCAAGTTCACCACAGTTTAACTTTATCTCTTGTGTCATCATCCTTGTGTAATTGGTTAAGTTTGTAAGTTGTTCCAGATGTGGATGTACCAGCTGTTCTGGAAGAAAACAATGTTTACTTTTTCCTGTAGGGTTTCTGAGTTGATGATTGTATGTTGAAATTTCTCCATGTATCTGGTGTATGGGCAAAGTGTAAACATTGGTTGCATGTTATGTATTTCAGTCTATGTCAAATATTGTAAATTAAAAATCAAGAACAGTTTACTGTGTGCTTGTAAAAGATAACATATTTGTCAATACATAAACTGCCTTGCAGATTGATTGTCTTAAAGATTATCACAGAAGTAGAAAAGGAAAAGAAACTAATCAAATTGCTGTAACATATTCACTCTCAGTGCCTGTATAGGCCTACACTTAACTATTTTATCATTACATTCAGCTGTTTGTTATATCTTTATCACTCTCCATGGGCCAAGGCACACTTGGGGTCAATGTCATCACTCTGTGCATGTCAGTCTGTCTGTATATGTATGTCCATGTTTCATACAATTGTTGACTTGTTTTGATAACTATATGGGAGCGAACAGTGATGTTGTCCACTATTTTTTTTTATATCAAAATGTTTAAATTGTTGTTCTTTGTATGTGGCTTAAAAACAATCTAAAACACAATGTTTATGCGTGAAGGGCTCGTCGCCATAATTTTTATACCTTCATGCTTTCTAGAGGCATTTGGTCCGACTCGACAATTTTTTACGTATCCTTTGAAGACATTGCACGTAAATGACACGGGGCGCAATTTAGAATCAACGATGTTATTGCATGGAGTCCGTTGCAGGCTGCTAGTGCATGGGGTCTGTGTTTTGGGGAGTACTCAGGGAAAAAGTAATTAAGATATCAAGTTTATAAGTTGGACTTTTGATGTGTAGCTTCTTAAAACTGCTCAATATTTTGGATTGTGGATTCTTACCAGAAGATTTCATTCAAATAGGTGATTTGCCAATCACCCAAAGTCATGATTCATGACTCATGAAGTCTGTGTTTTCAAATCCTCTGTCAACAATGAAGAGGCCATCAAATAGCTATTACGAAGATACAATCAATTAAAATGTAATTGCTAATAGGAGTATGTCTGATGACATTAATTTTAAGTATGTAGTAAACTGATAAAGACAAATGCCTCGCCACGATTGTAATAATTCACGATATCTGTGTATATGGATCACATTTTTATTATCAGTTTACCTATATTGTTTATCAGAATATGTACAGTATAAACCGGTTGTATGAACTACCTACTTCGTCTTTCCGGTGATATCGTTCCTCAACAATGGAAACAGTTTATATCGAGAGAAGTACAGTGTCATTTAAAGGTCCGGGTCAGCTCCAAAATTGGAGACTCATTATGATAATGTATTCCGGCATTCAGCCAATCATCGACCAGATTACATCATTAATAAAGTACAGGTCACGCTGGGTCACAAATTACCACCAAGTGTGATCGGCAGTTTTGGGCCGCTTATTAAGCCCCTGTCTTGTGAATTTCGACGAATTTCGACAGTCAACATAATCCACGTCTTCTGCAGAAGGTCATGTCCAACAAGGAGTCCGATTAGTGAACAAATATTCGAAATATTGACGATTCATTTCTACCCCAGTTTATCGATTTCGCTCAAGTACCGAGAATCATTTTGTGGATGTTCGTCATCTCTATTAGAAATACTGTTATAAAGGTTATTTGTGTAGGTACGCGTATAACATTTTGCAAGGAAGAAGAGCAATGTCAGAGCTTTAAAACGATACCTGTTTTGTAGTTGTCAAACGCAGACTAAAAATGGTACGCGATTTTGAAAATGTGTTGACAGAGTGGCCACACAACTGTTCCCCATACGGTAGAATTTGTATCGCTGCCATCACCGATACAAATAAAAACACTCCAGAATAAAGCTTGCGAGCCACCTTCCCTGATAGAATAGATTGTGAGTTGCTTGTTTATTGAGTGAATGAGAGTGTAGACAAAACTGGGGTATTCTGAACGATCTGTGTAGGTACACGATTTATATTTCGCAGGACTTCAAGCCAGAGTCTAGGAATCACAGCGATATATGGGGTTTGGTTGTCTTAGCCAGAATAAAACTGGTACGCGCTTTTGAAATTGTGTTTTGACAGAGTGGCCACACAACTGTTCGACATTATGACAGAATACGGCGCGGGAGTTCGACACAGTATGGCGTACGTAACGAAGGACGCATGTGGAGGTTGCCAGGAAATACAATTTTTACTGATGGCGCGCTGGCCGCTGATTGGCTAACGAGAGTGGGGAAATATTATGGTATAGCGCTCCAATTTTGGAGCTGACCCGGACTGTTTAAAGGTATATGGTCACCTAAATTTGCATATTCCATATGTGGTAAAGGGGTCGGGGCTTAGCGCACTACCCCGTAACATCTGTAGCTGTCGTTCCTCCATATTTGATACGTCAAAGAACATGCAGACGACGCTGCTAAGTATGCCATGGCTTGTCGTGTGGAGACGCCCTTTTTAAAAAGCGGCCACCCGCGTGAAATCTGTGATTGGCCGTTAAAAAACAGGTGACTGAATACTTTTAAGGCTACTCTTTCTGAACTCAGGTATCAAGCTTAACTTTACTCCTACTGGATTGCAGGTGTTAACGCAAGTGTCTTTCACACATGGAAAGACGAGCCTAAGAATTTTGTTCCCGCCCAGCAATGCTTCGTTAAATGCCTCCAGCTGTTGCTGCAAAGATACGTGGAGTAGACGTTGGGCTACGTATTTTCCTCAAATTGTATAGGCCACCCAAGCTCGTCACATTAGAAAAAAGTATCAGTAAAATTCCAACTTCGCCATAAGAAAAAGCAATGCCATCTTGGGGATGCTTTGGTATCGGTTTGACCCCGTTTTCAATACATTTAGACTTTCGACCAAGACATCTTTGACAATTCTGAGTCTAGCAGGGCTTTTGAAACGATAAGCACCTATCGTTTTTGAAACTGTGATGATTTGATCACAATATTTGTCAAAAAATGGAGACTTTTGACCCCCCCAAAAAAACAAAACAAAAAAAAAACAAAAACAAAACAAACTATTTTAAGAAAAATGATAGCGTTGGTAATTTGCAGCTCAATGCGGGGGTGAGTGCCATACCTTTGCTAGCTACCCAAAAAGTAGCCACCACGCCTTTTCAACAAACAGTCTATAGCCTATCAAATGTTGGCACAGAGCAGGAAGGATAACCAGTCTGACTATTTAAAGCTTTTGCCAAAGTAAGGACCGCTTGGCCAATATTGTCATAAGAATTGCGACAATCTGCAAAAACTTGAACAGATGTTTTATTTGGGATACATTTTTTGGTATTGCTGTGTATCGTGAAAAATATCGATAACCATTATTTCCTGTCTTTTTCACTCACGCAGATGACACATTGTTATCACGATTGGAACTAATTTGGGATAATTGGATCTTCATATTTTTCAAATTTCTCAAAAGTGTTAGGTGCCCTATAGTTGAATGTTGCAATATTAGAAATTACTCATAAAAACAAGCGTGTAACTTCAAAGAAAAGCAGATGAGATTACATTTGCAGATTAAACGGACACTACTTCACTATCCAATTATCCAAAATTAGTTCCAATTGTGTTCTTGTTATCTTTCAGGTGATAATTGTAATTGCAATTTGATTTTAATAATCTATCATGAGATATACTCCCTTTAATAATTTATTAATGTGGGGTGGGTGTACCGATTATTATACGTCAAAATATGTCAATTTGGCACTAAATGCGAAGAGAAAAATGAATATCAAATGAATCAAATGAATATCATTAGGAGTGAGAGTTTTATATTGTTATGTTTTTTATCAATTACACGAAATTTTAGTTTTCTTATTATAGACCACAACTCTCCTAGAGTAGCCCCCCCCACCCCCCGCCTTCAGTGCACACATATGATTGGTAGATATTTGTCATTATACTATGTAATGCGTTTTCTTTTCCTTTACGAAGTAGAAAGCCGTCCCTTGTGTCTGCACGGCACAAAAATTGGTCCATGTGTCCTTCCTATTAGAAATATTCTGACGAGGCAGATTCACGTGATTTTAAGTTCATTATTATACTATCCATATGAATTGCGTTGTCTCCTATTGTTTTGATAAGATCCCAATCAACGAAGTCCTTTACTTCCCATATCATGAGAATTTACCTGTATGTCCTTACTACATATGTGATTTCGGACAAATTTCCAATGTTTAAAAATTGTTTATTGTTATCAAAGTTAGGTTTTTGTACCATGAACACAATGAAGTTTTAAGTGAGACATTTAATGGAGCATGCATAATATTCTCTGGAGAAAAAATTACATGACAATTCCCTTGGTGACACATTTATGACTAATGCTTATCAAACACCTGTTGTTACCTCCGGGGGAGCGTGTGTCAGACACGAGTGGTTTCGTCCACCTACGATGTTTTTTGCCATTTATATAAGCATGACTGAAGGCAGTCAGTTTCATCTTTCTGTGGTGACAAGGGAACGCGTTACAAAGGTGAGTGACATTAGTTCAATAGATAATGTCATTATAATTCATCTTGTATAGCTAATTAGGTATTCGTTCATCGTAATGTCTTGACCACAAGAAAATAAATTTTATCTGGATGTCCTATTTATCTTGATTTCACATAATGTAACTATGAAGCAGTTTTTCGTTTTTGGAAGAATATATTTACTTGCAAGAGGTATGTAGGGGTAGCTCAACTCCCCAAAGGGGACGGCCAAAAGGGACTCCCGGTTGGCTCAAAATGCACTCCATGACCGGTCCCAGTTGGCCTCCAGCTTCGGTCCCAGTCTGTTTCCATGACCGGTCCTTTAAACACTCACTTATGGCAAAAACCAAAGACCTAAATACGCTTTAGTCATATTTTCGTTTCTCGTTATCCCGTCTGTTTTTGACATAGGGGATTTGGCTGAGCCGTTTTGTCGGTAGCTTCTCCAGGTGACATGGTGCCGTATGTTGTGAGTTCAAAGCAGATTGAAAACACTGTATTAAATGTTGAAGCAATTCCTTGTAGATAGCAACCAAGAAAATAAGTCTCGATTCTCACTTTCAATCGCCCGACTCCTACAAAAAACACACAAAACTAAGTAAAAGTCAGATATGACTAATCGTGTCCGCAACTTTAAGTTTTTCTTTCCCCTTGGAAATTATAGAAACCACGAAAGTTGTAAAATAATGCGAAAACATTAATAGTGGCTCGGCGTATTTCTTCTCACTTGTCAGATAAGTCTTTGGCGGCAGCGTTGACGTTTGGTTGTTGATTATACAGTAAGGCAGTCAGTGGTGTATAAACGACGCCGTTCCTATCGTCTATTATCACCACATAATTGATTATAATAACAAAAGTGTTGCATTTTTTGCAAGATAACGAAAATGTTTTAAAAGCGTCTCCTCGGATTGATGAATTTTACAATTCACATTTCCCATACGGCCCAAGCGATTTTCACCAGAGCAGGTTAAGGCAAACATAGAGTACAGACATATCAGTGAAATACCGTTAAGTAAAAAAGATCTGCTCACTCAAAACACTTCTATACCAGATACGGCGTTGTTACCAGACAGCAACTCTTTGGAAATTCATCACTTATGTTTATCCAAAAGGTTCCATTTTTACATTAAAATAGTTTTCTTTTGCTTGACTTATTCTTTAGTCCTGAAATTGACTCTCAGTATATATTTTCAGAGTTGTCCCAACTTTTGCACATTGATCCTATCTAAGTTAGGCGCTGAATCCTCCCTGAATATCCACAGCATTCCTATCCCACTGCCTATTTTCCGGTAACCACTTCCAGAAATTTTCTCCCAACCGTCTGTGTAAACTGTAATTTCTTCTCCGTCCACTGTAAAAATTGACTTTTCTTATCGTCCGCTGATTAGTTTTTTTTTTAATTTGCCCGCCTGCTGAAAAAACGCACAGTAACACCTTTTTGCACGAACACTTTCGTTGGCTGTACCTGGACGATGCACAATAA
This sequence comes from Ptychodera flava, assembly GCF_041260155.1. Lineage (NCBI taxonomy): Eukaryota > Metazoa > Hemichordata > Enteropneusta > Ptychoderidae > Ptychodera > Ptychodera flava. Next base: position 2,675,717 of record NC_091946.1, read on the forward strand.
AATTGCGAACGTTACTGTTCATGTTTTGTTCTTGATTTCATTATCGCTGTTTAGTTGGCCTGATAGAACTTTCACATGGTCGCTGCACATTTTGCCGAGTGGAACGTTTACATGATATATTTTGAATTCCCATTATACAAATTGGCATGTATGGAGATAAATTAGACTTCACAGCTGATAACATCCTGTCCAGTGCTGAGCATATTATCTATCGCTTCGACAGTATTCAGGCTGATGTGAATTCATCTATGCAGTAGTTATGTCACAGGACCTAGGGTTTATACGTAGACCTCTTTTCTAACTAAGGTCTATTGTTTTATCGACGGAAGCGTAAAGAACAAGATAAGAACAATGAATATGTGCGGAATCAGCTGTGTTCTTCCCAGTTAAGGTCGTAAAATTCGAAAAATTAATATGCAAGATTATTAGGAACAAACGAAGAAAAATAGGTTTAATGTTTGAGTCCAAGTATTGTAGTTTATGTAAATGTCAGTACTTAAGGTAGAAGATTAGGTCCCCACAACAATGTCATAGCAACAGGTTTTCGAGATGCATAGATGAGTATCGGGTGTACGTTTTCTGGAGTAAGACCTGTCGTCATGCTATTTTCAATTTGCAATTTGTTCCGTTCGTGAATTCTTCTAAATTCGGTACTTTTGTATTCTTTGCAATCTTCGATAATTCATCAAACCTACCCTCCCGCAAGGTAAAAATAAAGGAAACAAAGAAATAAAAACATTTTGATAATACAAAAAGTTTCCTATGTATTCTTTAAGCGGGACAGGGAAGTTGTTGATGTTGATGTGTAATACCAAATAAACATTGTCTTTGTTATTTATCATTTTGCGTGAAAACCTATTGGCGGCTCTCGTGCATGGATTGCAAACAAAGGATTTTATCGAATGTAATAATTCGTCGGTAAACTATTACACACAATCATCAAATTTTGGTTGATAATTCGGCAATTATAAACGTGCGCGTCCTTAAACATGAATACAGTTATATAGGTACAGTTACGAGACTTCTGCTTTATCATGGTAAGGGAGGACTTCCAAAGTGAAAGTTGACATAACAGCATACGTACTTGGCTATGTGTCATTCATTCGAATCAGAGAGGACATACCAACAATTCAAATTTGGAATAATATCGCCATCACAGTTTTTCCTTTCCTGCATTGGCGACAGCATGCGGTAGTATTGCCGACTAAATAACACTCCTCCCAATTGTACACCTTCACACTTGAATGATCATAATTGCCTGACTCACTCAGACCAATAACAACTTGAAATTCCCTATGGAGATTCATTAATTTTGCTAATCGCCAATTTATTTAATTCGTCGAGATAGTGGTTCTGAAGGATGAAAAATTTGCTTAAGAGATAGAAATTTGCTTAATACGTTTGTAAATAGCAAGTGCTTAAAAAATCATTCACATTAAGATTGTTAAGGGTTGTTTACACTTCACATGATTCATCAGAAATTTTGGAAAGATCTCGGAGTGGTATGCATGAACTACGATGACGGAGGTGAGACATTGTGTCATTTTTTGGCCTCTACGAGTCGATGCCACTGACACATGGGTTTTGTCACGGCTGTTTGTTACGATAAATAAGGTTATCAACAGTAGACAAGTGCAACCGATGAATTCTGTTCGCACACGATTTCTTGCGGGGCGGGTACTAGGCAATTCATCTCGTCAGAATGTAAGTAATTTATTTTGGGGGGTTTGTGTGACTGACAACAACTTTTGGCAATGTGCACATGTTTATCAGGTTATATCTGATTGGTAGATTGCCATTATTTGCGACAACCTAAGGTATCTGAAACTAGGGCTAATCTATCTGATTGGCTGTGTGGAAATAATGCGATGAGAACAATGGGTTTTTAGCCAACTAGTTGGCTAAAAGTTTTATTAAGTCTGGAAGGCGGGCTGTCGAGGCTATTGTTGTTTTCAGGCAAGCTCTGAAGCTTAATCTAAATAAAAACTGTACCCTTGCTGGCGTGGGCAAGAGTTCGCAGACTTGTAAACACAATAATATGAATTCAAATATAGACGAATCACACAATGGTTATGTCTCGACGAAAATTGTCTTACATCACAGACAAGGAGTGAAGTGAGTTTAATTTGGCATCTTTATGATATGAAGACAGGAATAGCTACACAGCTCTTTTACTAAGACCCAATGTCCACCATATCAGCAGATGACAGTCGACAGCAGACAGGTGACCACAATCTTTAATATACCAAACATATTATTTACTGTAATTTGTGATTTTCTACAGAGAATCCGAAATGTCTACTGACCTAAGTTCCCAACTGGAAGAGTTTTCCTCCTCGTGTACCAGTTGTATGTGTTAAAAAATCACTACAGGTTTACTTCGGGGTACTAAATCATTACCAATACACTCGGTCTTCAATCCTCTGTCAATAACTAAATGCAAAATTAGCCAGTTTTTAGACGGAACGTTGGTTATCAGCTTGCAGTTGGAAGATGAGCAGTGCAGTTGCTATTGAAAAGATAATGATGACACCATACGTCCTTTATTAAACACAGTGGGTTGTTATCATGGTAAAAATTATCAATTTACGTCAAACGTTTTGACAGATTAATCTGGAAAAAACATACTTGCCCGGGTGTGAACTGTTTTCATCAAAGGATAAACTGGGTGTTTGAAGTTATTGTTCACGCAATGGGTAGTGCTCCTACTAATGTATATAGCAAGTATTGTATTTTATTCTTTCTTATTATTAATCATGAATCAATACTTTTACTAATCATGAATCAATACTATGACTAATCATGAATCAATACTATTACTAAATCATGAATCAATATATAGCAATATAGCAATTACTAAATCATGAATCAATACTATTACTAATCATGAATCAATACTATTACTAATCATGAATCAATACTATTACTAATCATGAATCAATACTATTACTAATCATGAATCAATACTATTACTAATCATGAATCAATACTATTATTGACCATGAATCAATACTATTACTAATCATGAAGCAATACTATTAATGACCATGAATCAATACTATTACTAATCATGAATCAATACTATTACTAATCATGAATCAATACTATTATTGACCATGAATCAATACTATTACTAATCATGAATCAATACTATTACTAATCATGAATCAATACTATTACTAATCATGAATCAATACTATTACTAATCATGAATCAATACTATTACTAATCATGAATCAATACTATTACTAATCATGAATCAATACTATTACTAATCATGAATCAATACTATTACTAATCATGAATCAATACTATTACTAATCATGAATCAATACTATTACTAATCATGAATCAATACTATTATTGACCATGAATCAATACTATTACTAATCATGAATCAATACTATTACTAATCATGAATCAATACTATTACTGATCATGAATCAATACTATTATTAATCATGAATCAATACTTTTACTAATCATGAATCAATACTATGACTAATCATGAATCAATACTATTAATAATCATGAATCAATACTATTATTGACCATGAATCAATACTTTACTAATCATGAATCAATACTTTTACTAATCATGAATCATACTATTATTGAATCATGAATCAATACTTTTACTAATCATGAATCAATACTATTACTAATCATGAATCAATACTATTACTAATCATGAATCAATACTATTATTGATCATGAATCAATACTATTACTAATCATGAATCAATACTATTAATGACCATGAATCAATACTTTTACTAATAATGAATCAATATTATTACTAATCATGAATCAATACTATTATTGACGATGAATCAATACTATTACTAATCATGAATCAATACTATTACTAATCATGAATCAATACTATTACTAATCATGAATCAATACTATTATTGACCATGAATCAATACTATTACTAATCATGAATCAATACTATTACTAATCATGAATCAATACTATTATTGACCATGAATCAATACTATTACTAATCATGAATCAATACTATTACTAATCATGAATCAATACTATTATTGACCATGAATCCATACTTTTACTAATCATGAATCAATACTTTTACTTATCATGAATCAATACTATTATTGAGCATGAATCAATACTTTACTAATCATGAATCAATACTTTTACTTATCATGAATCAATACTATTACTAATCATGAATCAATACTATTATTGACCATGAATCCATACTTTTATCTAATCATGAATCAATACTTTTACTTATCATGAATCAATACTATTACTAATCATGAATCAATACTATTACTAATCATGAATCAATACTATTACTAATCATGAATCAATACTATTACTAATCATGAATCAATACTATTATTGACCATGAATCAATACTATTACTAATCATGAATCAATACTATTACTAATCATGAATCAATACTATTACTAATCATGAATCAATACTATTACTAATCATGAATCAATACTATTACTAATCATGAATCAATACTATTACTGACCATGAATCAATACTATTACTAATCATGAATCAATACTATTACTAATCATGAATCAATACTATTACTGACCATGAATCAATACTATTACTAATCATGAATCAATACTATTACTAATCACGAATCAATACTATTATTGACCATGAATCAATACTATTACTGATCATGAATCAATACTATTATTGACCATGTAAGAGTTGACTTTGCATCTTCAGACAGAAATAAAATTTTTAATCTTAACCTCTAGTGTGGCACCAAGGGTTGAGCCCTATATGGTATTAACAACAGCAACAACAACAACAACAACAACAACAACAACAACAACAACACTCATAATCATAATCTTAATAATTTATCACTATTATAATTATTATCATTAGTTTTATAGTTATAGTTATTGTTGTTGTGTTTAATTTGTTATTATTATGGGAGTATTATTCAATTGTTGTCGTTGTTTTGTTTGTTTTCTTCGTTTACGTGAGAATTAGTCACGTGATGTTTTGCTCAAGACATTTCGGTTTGATATTTTATATATCAGATTGACATTGCATTAAATCATTTGGACGTATTTTGGAATATCACGTACTCTAGAAGAGACCGGCCATTTTTTTCTTTTGATGTGGACAATTATAGTCAAGAAACGAGTGCGTTTATAAGTTGGCTTAGGATAAATGTCACTTGTGAAAAAATCATTTTAAAAAGAACAATAATACAGGTATTATTGTTTTCTTCTGTGTCCGCTGAGTTAATCTTCGCCGAGAAGCTCAGATTTGAACTTTTCATAGCTAATGTAACTATTTCTTTACCTGTGTTTCTATGTTTTGATACCTTAATACAGAAACCTTGGCCGTCCGATAAGGAGTTCGTGAAATTATTATCAAGATGACCAATATCTTCATCTATTTGCTCACTGTCAGCATTGTGGCTAGTGTGCCCTCTAGCGGCAGTAACGACTCAATGACTGAGCTTTTACGTCAACTGAGACAACTAGAAGCCAGATATGGTGAACTCAGGAGGGAAAACGCTGAGCTTCGATCAGTTGTAACAACGCAACAAAGAATCGAAGACGAATACAGCGATGAGGCGTCAAACTTTCAAAGTGACCTAAGAAATGAAGATGACGATAAAACCAACCCTTCACAAAGAAAGCGATTCCTAGCTAGTGAGATTCAGCAATTGAAAGATAAACAAACGACATTGGAAAAACGTCTCAGTCAACTGAGTGATGACTTATCAAACAGTAAGATCTGTATAAAGCATATTTTCATTATTCTGTGGGGCAAATCGTAACAAATTTCATGCGCTACCGTTTGTCATCATTCGGCCTGTTGATAATTGACGGGTGAACACAATTTGAAACAAAAGGGCTTGCATCATTCCTTTGACATTTATTCAACATAAGCCAGAAAAGTTAGAAATCTTTTTATCGATGTAGGCGGCGGATTTCTAGTCAAAGCCGTCACTTGAATATTTTTTCTTCATGACTTAACATCATAGGGATCTCAGAGGAAAATGCGTTGTCACGCGGTATGTCTACAATGTTTTTTTTGAATATCTTATCAAGAGTCTTCGATCTTTATTGAAAACATGCATAAAGTAAATGACATTAGGAGTAAATTATTATCAATAATTTTTCAGCATTAGCAAATAAACCTCAGTGTTTGTCTGTCACCTTTGAATATTCGAAAGTTGAATCAGTTGCAGCTTTAATAATTACTTGATGCGTAATTCATCAGCAAAAAGAAAACTATTGTAAAATGAGTGATAGGCTTATTATTTGACACTGGGGAAAATGAGATGAAAAAAAAACTGTAGAAGTGTCTTTTACGCTTATGAGACACTTAACAGTTTTACGAATGACAAAATTATTGTCAAAATTATCGTAAAAAGACGAAAACATGCAAAAGAAGAACCTCGTCACTTTGGACATAATTATTCTTTTAAAAGGATTGATTCGAGTTTTTCGAATGAGTTTTAGGGGGGGTTTGTATAATTTAAAGTTTAACAGCTCATGTAAAATGCGTTGTTTTAGTCAGGACGAAAGTCCTCCGCGTTGGTGATCCATGGAAATAGCTAATTGAGGGGATTGAAATGTGTAATTTATATATATGGACTGTTTTCTTTGCAATAACTTATTTATTTATTTATTTATTATTAATTTTCTGAAGTATTATGTACATTGGAACAAGGTTTTCTAACAGGGTGGACATTTTTGGAGTAACCCCCTCCTGTGTATTTGAAAGGCGAATTGACACCATTTCAGTTTTCAAATTTTAGACGATCCCCTAGACTTTGTCGACACCTTCCCTGTCATAATATCTGAACTCAAGCAATCGAAACACAGGCGAGCATATGTAGTGACGGTTACTAAGGGTGGGGAGCGATATACGTCACACAAACCAAAACGAGGCAAAGAATGCACAAGTACGTGCACTTACAAACAAATACCTTCAATTGAGTAAAGTGTCTTCGATGGCAAAGAAAGTGTGAAAGCGATCGACAGATGCAACGTACCGGTATAGAATACCGGTAGAGAGCAGTGTTTGATAACTATATAAAATAATTTCGATCGGAAACAAAGTCTGATTTCTATTAAATTATATTTTCTGTAAAATGTAAAGATTCCAAAACTTCAGCGAGAAATCATTCAACGCTGTTTTCGTAGCACTGTTTTGTCAGTATTATTTTATGGTTTTTTAGACCATTTTCAAATGGAACTGACATAATAGATTAACTGTCGTACATATCATGCAATCATTGACATTTACACCAAGTTATGCTCTTTATGTGTTCGTTAAAGTTTGAAATCTTGTCATAATGACTAAATTCTAAACCAATGGTTGTTTGGTTAGAATATGGACTGGTATTAAGCTGTTAGTTTGGGGAGTCCATCGTATTTCATGGAGCGCACACTCCTAGTCGTTGAAATCAATTTACAAAATCTATCATAGTACCAAGATTAAAGGGCCAGTAATACTAACTTTTGATGATTTTTCACTATTTTTGTTTTTAATGTCAAGTATAATTTCTTGTCCTACTATCCAATTAGCATATTGATGTTCACAGTATTAAAATTGTGAAGTCAGTCTGTAGATGATGTGTAAGGTGTGTTGTTTATTGTTGACAAGTGAATTCTGGCCCGTACTAGAATTCAAATGTAAATAAAAACAGTGCATTTTACACACTCATGCTGTTTTCACAAGCTAAATAGTCGGTGTTTCAACATTCTTTTGGCAATTGAGAGTAAAATAAAAACTTTGCAATTGGCATAAAATTGAAATAATAAAAAAATCATCAAAAGCTTGCATTACTGTCCCTTTAATGTCATGTCTGGTAATTGTGGACATTTATTACACAAACCAGTCCAGTTCTATGGACACTGTCATGCAGAAATGATACTGATTAAAGTCTATAGACCAAACTCTTATCGCAAGATGACGTAAAGCTTACTTGGTGAAAAATACGACACATCCACGTTATTGTGACTAACTGATGGCGTTTAGCGCTACACTGACGATTTAAAATGTATGTGTATAACACTTCAGGAAGTGTATTTTACCAAAGCATTCATCCTTTCTATTGCAGTGACGAAGAAGTGTGCTTTCTCGGCTGTCCGAACTCGTGAGATGTTTGGAGACGATTCACAGACACAAGTCATAACCTATAATGAGCTACACAAAACCGAGGGCAATTTTTTCGACATCAAAACTGGAATTTTCACCTGCGAAGTTTCAGGCTTCTTCTATTTCTCCTTCAACGTTCGGTCATATAGCAGATATAGTAACCATTCCATCGGAATTTCCCTAATGAAGAACGGACACGTGGCCGTATCCATGCAAACTGATGAAGATATTGAATGTCGTGATGGACATTTCCGTAGCATCATGCAGAGTCAAAGTGTAATGTTGGAATTGGTGGCCGGAGATAAAGTCTGGTTAGTATTGGGTCAAAACAGCAATTATGGCATTACAAGCCATACACACGCCAAGTATATCACGTTCAATGGGTTCCTTGTGTAACTTAATCGTCTCTAAACGTCGTCTGCCGCCAAGGATCCAGAACATATGAATTAATCCGAGAAAATAATCGTTGCAATGGTAAATGACCAAAGTTACCAGACATGACATTAAAGGACCATATTTTTCCAAACCAAAAAAATCTGAAATATAATGAAAAATATAACAATAAGGTACAGTTTAAAGAACAAAGTATGAAATATTTTAGGATAATTGCGTGATATGAAAGGTGATATCTGAGTTTGTAAAGATTGTACTGGCGAAGCAGGATTGGCATTGGCGTGATTGGCATACAATTGTCATTTTCCTGAAAGTGTAAACCGACTTAATGAGATTTAAAATAAGCGAAGAGGGAAACGCGTCAACCGCTTTAACATAGTACAATTATCTAACAACAGTTTTTTGGCAAATATTTCATAAAACACATAAATACCCCACTCTTTTAATGAAATTTGAAATGTTTCCAACGTACCTAAATATATTTCACAAAGAAACGGCAACTATCCCTTAAAACACATTATTTTGGTTGGATCATATGGTTTTAATTCGTATGTCAGGTGACTTATCTTTAAACTCATTAGGCTAGCATATTCGATGATGATATCTGTTTTAGAGTTCTCCTTGATATCACACCAACAATTTTTTCATGTTTTGCACCGATATATTTAAATTGTAAATGTAATCAATCTTTTTCAATATTAGATTTTTTAATTTACTTTGCAATCCTGGTTTCCAGGTCACAAAATAGTCTATGTAAATCCAATAAATGGTTCATGCGAGGGTGCGTGTGTGAATGATTTATGCGTCCATTGTGTGTTTTGCCTAGGGATGGTTATGGACGCTTACAGTCAAACCGAAAATCAGCCCAGTTTACATTTCTATCATTATTTTGAACTGCAATTCGCACTGAGGTATCTGCATAATTAATGAACACAATTTACAATATCTTTTCCTAGTTGGAAAATATCACGATAAAGATATGACCAGATTTTATTGTAGAAACACATGTAGAGTCTAAGTGTACAGTATGTTTAGTCTAACTTTGATGATATATCGGTTAAATTTGGTGACAGTTTTTGAGATTCATCCATTAATATATCCTAAATTCATTTTATTACAACGTGCTTTCATTTATCAAACAAAGTGTAAAACAAACGTGTTGTTAGTTTGTAAGAGATTCAATTTTGAGATGACCTCACGCTGACGTCATGGTGAATATTTGAGAAAATGTCAGGCAGTGCTAGTGGATGGTCATCAAAGCAGTGAGCAAATTAAATTATGAAATTGAGACGGAAATGAGAGTACAGCCCGCTTGATGGACATAACAATATCTTTTTTAAAGATATTTAAGAAATATGGTAAAAGCATATTTACTTTATTCGATAAATGATATCAAACGTTGCACAGTAATAAAAAGTAATGGTAGGGCATGCTGTACACTTGTCAAAACAAATTTATAAAATTTTATCAAACTTCGCACATTTTGGAGAAATATAGCTCAGACATACTGTACACTTACTGGAATAGACATTAAATTTTATCAAACTTTGCACAGTTTTGAGAAGTATATATTGTTCAGGAATATTTTACACTATCGGAATATAGTCGTTAAAGTTTATTTAACTTTATGGAAAAATATTTTTCATGCATATTGTATACTGATTGGAATGAATTCATTAAATTTTATCAAACTTTGCACAGTTTAGAAAAAAAATTCATGCACAGTGTATTTTCAGTGATTTTATAGTTTACAGCATACACGTAATGTTTGATACACGGTCTCCAGTCAGAAAGCTGAAGTTTACAGTGTGAGTTTCCAGTTATACTGTTCAAACCAGTTAGAAAACTGGAAGTTTACAGTGTCAGTCTCTAGTTGTACTGTTCAAACTTCGAACCTAGCAATGTAACCTTTCACCAATGTTAACAATAAAAATTCCTCACGATGAAAAGCTATATCACCCTACTGTTGGTTTGCATAAAAGTGTTTTGTATACTGTAGACTCAATCTATGCTCCTCTAGAAAGTATGAAATTTGCTGAATATCCTCTAGAAAGTATGAAATTTGCTGAATATCCTCTAGAAAGTATGAAATTTGCTGAATATCCTCTAGAAAGTATGAAATTTGCTGAATATCCTCTAGAAGGATGATAGAATATTCTCAGACTCTAGTTTCTTCTTCCTTAAATTTCATTCAAAAAAGTGTAGATAGTGCGATTACTATGAGTTGTCAATATTTTGTCCTACTCAGTCGCATAAAGTTAAGTGTTGTTATTGCTGAGAATGTCTTCCTTACTAAATCCACAGTCCCCAACGGGTAATTTCCATGTTTCCACTATGAGCTGACAAATGCTGACAGATTCCCGTTTGCATTATTTTAATCATGATAAGCGTTGGCACGCCCAGCTGATGTTAAATGTACGTGATATGTGTTCTGAATTAGACTGATTTGAACTTGATGTCAGTGTTCTTCAATGCGTTGTCTGTGCAAGGTGCTTGTGCTGAGACCATTTGTTTCTTTCATGACGTCATCCATTCCATTCCATTCTCGTTTTAGTGACTCTATACGCGTCATTATGGAAATAATGTTTTTCAGTTGCTCCTGTTTACTTATTGTGATTTCTATAAATCAGGTGATCATTCATAAATTGATCTTTCGGATTAATTTGCGATTTAAAAATGTATTATTATTGTTCCCACAAGAATTGTTAAACTTTAGAATTTACAGCTCGTATGAGCAACCTTTTGTAGTCCTGGTAACTGCTCATGACAGCGATCATAAAAGAAGTCATATGACCTGTTAACCACATGATCGCGGGGTTTTTACCGCGATGGGTTACAGATTGGAGCACCAGCAATTTGTATTGAAGTTGTGGTTTTTTATCTAGTTGATGAAATTAATCCATATTCATCGTAATCCATTGACAGATTACCCTGGAATATTGTGTCGGGGTACGCCTCAGGTAGTTCACGCACCAGCAAATTACTTAAAAAGTGACAGATTTCTCTTCGTAACCCTGTCATAAATTATAGCAGATGGTAAGCCCATGGGTCAAGAATGGTGGATTCCTTTTCTTTAGTTTGCGTCATACGTACCGAGATAAAATTAAAAGTCTCAACAGTTTCAATTGGTGACATACACCCCCCCCCTCATGTGGATGGAATAGTCCTTTCGTTTGAGATGGTCGAGGGCCATGTGTAGGGGCCATAATTGTGAAACGAGAGAGTTGATTGAATCGAGTCACATGAAGTTCAACGTTCCAAATGCATTATGGGATTATGGTGAGACTTGGCGATACACTTCATCGGGCACAGCAGGGGAGACGTTTATGAGCATAAAACTAAGTTTTCTCCGGAAGAAATGGATTGAATAACTTTACAAATGTACATCAGGGTGTACCGAGATATTTCAATGCTTATTCGCTATGGGTGTAAGACTTGCATGATATAGTGGACTTTCCTTGGGATGTAATTTAAGCACATATCGTTTCAATGTTTTATTTTATTATATCTCCATACCCGGTAAAGGGAAGATTTTAAACTCGGGGTGGTCAAAATATTCGTCGTCACTTACATTATCCATTTAGTTCTGACACTACATTGCCAAAATCCTTCCAGAATGCTTCAGTACATTGAGTCAGTCTATTTCAAATTATTCGGTTTGTCCTGCATATTAATTTAGAGTTGAATTTAGCAAAACCAAAACGCAGAAAAATAGAAAGTAATGATGTTGATCAATCTCTCTGTCAAACTTTAGAGCCATAAGTGTTATCCGATAACATAACGCTCATCAAAAGGAAACCCTTCAGAGAGAAACATATATATATTCGTCATTTTCACGGCACCTCGCCCCTGATATGGGATAGATTATTTAAAAGTCACTTTAGCTAAATACCTTTAAAAGTTCCAAGGAAATGGACATATGGTACATTTGTTTCATTATTTAAATATTGGTCAAGTAATTTCACAGCAAATCTGATGATAGGGAAATACTAAGTGGCAGTCTCCCAGCATTCCTCCGCTAAGAGAATGTCGGTATTGCCATCCTTAGTTAGCCGCTAGTTTACCCACAGTGAAGGTATTATAAAATCGAAAAAAAAGGGAAATAGATCATTACACGCTGAAAGAACTAGATACAGAAAGTATTAAAACAAAAGAGTCCAAACTGGTTTCGACGAAGACCATTGTTTTACTTGGAGGTAGAATATAAACCATTCAGGTGTTTTCATTGCAAGCGATTTTGATCCGATATTAGCAAAGGAAAACATTGGAAACAGATGGTCCGTTTCTCTAATTTATTTACTTTTGGGACATTTCCCTATCGTTATGGGATATTTCCCTATCGTAATGATTTATATTCGTCAGTACACCCATTTCTGATCTTTCATCTAGGTAACACCGTAAAGTAGTCGGCGACAACAATCTACTCAAAATCAGCAACATAAATGCGAAATGTAATCATTTAGCTTTTATAATCATAATTTTTTCCACAAGGAATGACGGCAATAAGGAGAATGTCCAACTTTTCTGTTCTTCAAAACACGTGTCGCCTACAAACGACACAATTGTGTACTTGGAAAATCAGGGATAAAGTCCCAGATTAAGGTCGCTGCTTGTCTTTCTGCAAATCTACGGTCAATTACTGTTGACTGAACTCACGGGACAACTCCTTTCTACAACGTCTCATGGCTTGTCCTTGATCGATTCACCATAGCTAGTCTAAAGCGATATCCCCAAGATCGACAATGCGTCTTGAAATGTCATGTAGATCACATGGTACGACCTGCCAAGATTATTTAAACTATTACAAGCGAGGAGGCTAAACCACCAAAAGAAAAAAAAAGTGTTTAAGACGAGGGTTGGAACCTGAAAATCACTTACATTGTGTAAAACTCGGGCTGAAGACTGTTTGCCATTACCAAGGAACATTATCCGATAGAAATACTGTAAAGACAAAGTGATCCGTGTTGTTCACATACAACTCGTTGGATCACATTTCCAGCGCTCTTGATCCATCTTTTCAAGTCGTCGTTAACTTTCATAGAGTAGGGTCACCATTTAGCCTCACTGTAAGACAAAGGACTTTAGTAACCGCATGATGTCAGGCTTGTTCCTGAAGAAATTCTCCGGTGACTCGGTTAGGGCATGTTTGATTAACAAGGTCTCGAAGAGCGCCAGGGCTAGTAGCGTGACTGGTGTTGTACAGGTAGCTAGTTGGCCCAGTCATTCGACCCTAAAGCGGTACAGACGTGCTCAAAGAATAGACACAAGAACAAAGGAACTTGAGGCTGACGTAAATTTTACACATCCTGACTGGCTTTGCTCGGTAAACTCTTTAAGGTCTTCTTGTAATTCCATACCAAAATGTTACAGCTAAGGAAGAAATCCTTTGTGTGTGGCTCGGCGCTGAGGTTTTGGAAAACTGCGGCATGCGCGCAACAGTACTAAGATTTGAATTGGCCTTTTAAATACATGGCCCCGAGACCACCGGCCATGAAAGCAAATAAAAACTTCAAAAGAACCAAGACGATGCACTCTGAATTTTAATGAAACGTGCTTTGATAGTAAGATTGGCTTAGTTTGCCTATACGCGGTACTGACCAGGGACACTGGACTAGCAATTGAGAGGCCATGTTTTCCACTACCATCATGAAGTTGGCGTTCACACTGCTCTTTCCATTTCTCTTCAGCCAAACTTTCCGTGCCGAGTCGATGCCTTTAGAAGGTACGAGCGTGCATAGGGAGAATTTGGAGGAATTGTGGGGTCGCGTGCAAGAGCTAGAGCAGAAATACAGCGAAGTAAAGCAGCAGAACGAGGAACTATGGGTATTAATAACAACCGCCCACGCAGACCAGGCTAGAGGCCAAACTAGCGACGGAAAGAGCATCAGTCAACTAGAGTTTAGCACACAACAATCAAGAGAACAGCTACACAATCCAAGCGACTGGCCATTGACCACAGATTTGGAAAATTCTGAGGGAAATAGCCGAAATCCAATGATCGCGTCCGACTCGGCAGAAACAAAACAATTGAAAGACTTACTCATGCGGCAGGACTTGGAGTTAGAGACATTGTCCGAAAATCAACGTGGATGGAGAGAAAGTGTTCTCAAACTTCAATGGAAAGATCCAAAGGATCGAGGTGCGTTCGTGAAGACCGAACTTAGCAAATCTGATTTGGCCAGGAGTGAAGAACTCTTCCAACAGATGAGGGAATTTGTAATGCAACTGGAAGCAACAGGTATCCCAACACTACTTCCATTCTTTTCTATAAGCTTACTTTCAAGTTTACAGCAGAGGAAAATCTTGCTTGTTCAACACATTAACTTCAAACTTGGCCCTAATTTGGCTAACTCCTACCCTTGTTTATCTATTTGTGTGCAGCATTTAGCAGACATATAAAGGTTAGCAAGGCAAGGTGGTATATAGGACGGCTGGACGCAGACTTCTTTTTGTTCTTAACGTAGAAGATTAGTGGCCAACTTTCTATAATAAAATTGCCGGCCCTTTGTTGACTACAATGCAAACAATGTCCTAAGCATTATTCAATAATACAGATCGGCGCTGCCTGGCTTTTCGCTTTCAGTCGTTAGACCCAGTGGTCACTTTGCAATGTCCATACGACACGGACTCGTGTCTCTCGCGCCTGTTCGTAAGGGGAACGTGCCACACCTTATGGCACCACGTGACCAAAAGCACGAAAACGCTGTATTTTCTTATTTGAATGACCTGAATACACTGAGTCTGTTCATTTTCCCACAGCATCAAGGTCATAGAAGCCATACATGAAGATAAATTATCAAATTTCGTCTTCTTTTCCCGCTTCTCAACAACCCACCGCAATATTTGACTGATTGAAAATGTGGTCGTACAGAACGTAAAGAGAGTGGCGGTTTGCTAGGCTTTCTTTTGTAGTAATGACCTTCTTAGGGCAAGTGGGTACAAAAGAAAACGAAATCTCTAATGAGATAAAAAGCACGGTTGGTTGGCAACGGTTGGCAGGCAAGTGGCCCGTTGTCGCTCGATAATATCAGCATAAAATTGGCCACGCTGTCTCTAACTGGGGATTCAGTGAATTCCAGGTCATCTCGCTTGCTACGATCTTCACTCCCACAAGCTTACGCCAGTATTTACCATTGACAAGAATCTGGACTACTTGATGGCCGTGTCAAAAAGGCCTGTGTCAGGCGTCAGATTGTCTTGCAATGAGCTTTACTCACTATATTACAGTTTCAATGGAAAACAAGAGGCTATGACACCTCTATACTCCTCTTACAGACTAGAACAAACCTGATCCCGGGGATGGAGTCTCCGGTCTTTAAATACATAACCCGATAGAGTTTTCATTACCGACACGTGCGATGGTCTACTAGATTTGTAATTCTCAGGTTATCACATTCCGAATTAATGTGATATACAACAGATTTAATATACTTTTAAGTACATATTTAATGCGTTCAGGAAGTCAGGGTAATTCTATGAGGAAATATATAGCCCTTGTATGAAGCATTAGAAGCCCTGCGTTCAGTAGATAATTATTTTCTGGTAAGGCCCCGCAGCAAAATGAAAAAATTGACATGCATATGATGTACAAACCATAAGTGTTATATCAAACAATGATGTTTGCTGTACACTCTGGTTAACTATCACAATTTCTAAATTGTGTCGTTCTTCTTATGTGCGTTATGGAGGCGAAAAATGGTCAGCCAAGCAAAAGTAACCAAACAATACATTTACAGGTTTGAATGATTTCTGTAGAGCATTGACTCGCTAGTTTTCTTAGTATTTAGCAGACTTTCCGTCCGTTATTTGCCTACTATCAGGATCGAACTTGACTTTCTGTAGTTTTGATATTTTACACTTTGACACTACTTGTCACATCTAAGCTACGTTAAGATTTACTGCTTTCTCAAACTGTTATGACGTCACTGACAAATGACACTGTCTTTCTGTTACTGATGAAGATGATCCTCTTAATTCGTCAACTCATTATCGGAGAGTTTCCGTCAATAATTTCTATCTTAAAAGAAAATATCTACATTGACTGTCTTATAATGTCTGCTTTTTCGGAATGTTTTAAGGAGGTTGTTCTTTAATCTATGAAAGGTTTTGATTCGTCAATCGATCAAGAGTTAATCCATTTTGAAAACAACACTTTGAGATTCATGTAAACCTAGAACTAAATGTTCTAAATTTAGCAATGATTATAGTAGTGGATGCAACTTACCCACGACAAAATGGCAGCAGAAAAGATCTAGAGGAGAGATTAATCCTATATATTGGTAGAAAGTAATCGATGTAAATGCAGAAATTAATGAATTCACCAATGAGTATTCTTCTTATCATATTTATTGCCGTATCTTTACAATACATAGCCTAGTCCGCAGCAACTTTACATTGTTCACGTACATTTCATCAGTGTATTAGGCTGTTACTGAATATTTCATTCCTTGTAGAGAATCCAATGCAGGCTATGGTATTCATTCATCGTTTTCAAAAGAAAGGAGACACTATTGTGAACTTTTCGGGGATTAATTAGATACTTTTATTGGATATCTTGTCTTTAAAATGTTTTGTAAGTTATCAGAATTCTGGGTAGACGAGATGCAAACTGTGAAGAACAAAATACGCTATTGGTACATCCCCTGGGTACATCACACTACGGTTATTCCAAGTTTCTAATACATTGCTAACCTTCCGCGAGGTGGACATGTTTTCATGTTTTCATGTGGAGTAGTTTGAGATTCTGAACAGCCGTAGTCATCATTAGAATCTGCAATAAACTAAGTACGGAACGTGCCCTGGCAACATCAAGAGAAGCTTAATGGGAACTCTGAAATCATGATTGTGCTTGTCAAACTTGATCAAACACTGTGATTCTGTCCATAATATTTCATTATTTTAGGGTAAAACGAAATCACAATATTCTTCTTGGTCCTCGTAAATCGATTTTGAATATCAATAAATCATAAATGCTTTAATCTAATTTTAATAGTCAGCATCGTTTTACGTTTCTGATCATTTCCACTGAATGTTTCATCTGGGTCTTTTATTATTCAAGTATTGGATGGCAGTCTGGAGTGCATATATAGCATAACACAAGTTCAGTCTTACAAGGAGAGACGGAACGATGGTTTGCAGAGATTTACATAACGTTTATGAGTCAATTTTTTTTCATATCAGCAATGACATATTCCGTGTTAAGTTCATTCTGTACAAAATAAATAAGTCAGCAAATATGAAAATATGTTTGATACAGCTGGTATTTTAGATATTTATTTCTATGACAATTATAAAACATTGATGAACATAAACATATCTTAAGCCAAGTTATATCGTTGTCCGGTGTAAAAGGTCTGTAGGGCTAAATGTGACTGCAAATATAGTCACTGAAAATGTGTCTCCAAATTGTGTGATATGATTAATAGAAACGATCTTCAAGTGACTTTTCGCGATTATTCAATAATGTACATAAATACACAGGGTGCCACTGCGATGCAGTGCTTAACGTACTTACCGGTCCCCTTCTGACTCTACGCCATTTAAGTCCACGAATGTCGGCTTTGTTTGGTTTTGTCTTGGAGTAGGTATCTCCCCATTAATACTAAATGTAAATAGTTGATCTTTTCACAGTTTATCTAGTCTATTGTCAAATGCTTGCACTGTTTTAACTGCAACTACTGTTTCTGGTAAACTATTCCAAAAGTTCACACTTTATGGATAAACGAGTATTTTCTGATGTTAATCCTGGTAAACTGTTTATTAATTTTGTAATGGTGCCCTCAGGTGCCATGTGATGTCTTTTGTACTGGTGCCCTCAGGTGTCATGTGATTTTGTACTGGTGCCCTCAGGTATCATGTAATTTTGTACTGGTGCCCTCAGGTGTCATGTGATTTTGTAATGGTGCCCTCAGGTGCCATGTGATGTCTTTTGTAATTTGATAAAGTTGGATACTTCACTGTTATATTTTCTGCTGAGATAAGATTTTGTACAACTTCATCATGTCACCTCTGACTCGTCTATATTCATTTAACTTGTTATTTCAAGTATTCGGTCAATCTTCAATCAGCCACTGCGCATGGCTTTGAAACTCTCCAAAGATCAAATGTAAACACATGTCGTAAATTTCTGGCAAGTCGAAAAGTGATGGTCAACTTGTGCAAGACAATGTAGGAAGTTGGTCAACATGTTGCAGCACAATATACAAACGTAATCAGCACGTTACAGGGCAATATAAAAACGCGATGGTCAACATGTCAGGGCAATATACAAACGTGATGGTCAACATGTTAGGGCATGTAAAAAGGTGATGGTCAACATGTCAGGGCAATATGAAATCGTGATGGTCAACATGTCAGGGCAATATAAAAACGGGATGGTCAACATGTCAGGGCAATATAAAAACGGGATGGTCAACATGTCAGGGCAATATAAAAACGTGATGGTCAGCATATCAGGGCAATATAAAAACAGAATGGTCAACATGTCAGGGCAATATAAAAACGTGATGGCCAACATGTCAGGGCAATATAAGAACGTGATGGTCAGCATGTGTCTGGGCAATATAAAAATGTGATGGTCACCCAGGCATAGGGCAATGATGACCAAACGTATTGGTATATAGTTTATGGAATTTGTACAATACAGCTAGTATTTGCCAAAATTTGTCAATGCACTATGAGTATGTTAAATTTGATAACAACAACCATTCAATATATCTATACAGATGAATAGACATATAAAAAGAAAGAAATTAGCTGAAGCTCTGAACTTTAATTTTTTTCGATAAAACAAATGTACTTTCTCTTATACGTATTCTTCTTCCGAAAGTTTGCAAAGATACCAAGTATTAATCATGATGCAAACAACGCGTAACATATAGTTTTATTTATGAAAATGAATAGTTGTGTCGATGTAAATTTGCAAGCTAATTGCAATACAATTTTAAAGCATATGAAATAGTTTAACAATTTACACAATGTGTGACAGTTTGAAGGATTTGTCATCCGGGTGATACGGTTTTCATGTGAAATTTAATAAATCAAGTTGCAACGATTAGATAGAGATAACTATGAGGTACAGTACCATTTACCAGGATGGTCGAGTAATCTTAGTTTAGTTTGACAATTTAGGACTTGAAACCTTAATCATGATATGGAATCTTTCCTGATTCAGGCTTACATACTAAAACCACAAACACTCAAAAACTGGTTACTGTGATTCCATATTGAAGTTGAAAAGTAAACTCTACAACTAGTAAATTACTTTTAATGTTACCTATGTAAAGTTTGGAGAGGCAACATTTTTTCAATTTAAAAAAAAAATCGATGGCCGTAATTTGATCACAATTTGATGTTAACGATAGTGGACCGAAATACGTTGAACAGAAACACTACATTACTAATTCATCTGTTGACAACACCATAAACCGACAATGTAAATAATGATGATATTTGATCATGAAATGTTGCAGTCACTGTATTTACCAAATGAAGCAACCTCAATACCTAAGATCAAATCATAGAACATCACTTTAAGTACTGATCAGTTACTTGGTTATTATTTTCTAAATGTAAGGCCAGCATTGAGGTACAAGTCACATGACAGGGACGGTTTAAGCGTAATGGACAACATCGGCAAAATCAAAAATGTCAGCTTGTGGCTATCCAATGAGAATTTCGCCTCGGAAAACGTTAGAACATTTATTTAGTGAATATTATTGACATGTCATTATGATATGGTTCCCCAAATAATCAGTGTCGTCATAATTTTAGCGATTATTGGTAGCCATTATTCAACAGTTGGCTACTTAAACAACCTCCGAAACGGAGTTAAACTTTAAAATAATGCCATGTAAAGGTTTGAACATTGCATTTCGGTTCACGATTTCAACGTCTTCCTTAATATAGATAGATTTTGGTTAGGACGCACAACAACAATCACCGACTAGCAACATTTAATGGTGTTATCGCTCCAAGTTTAGAGCTGGGACGATGAAATAAAGTAGCTGCATAGATACCTGCTATAATTTTACTGACATGTAAAGCTGAGGCAACGGGAAATGGTAAAACGTGGAAGACAAGACTAATCGACACTCAAATCTGCTATCTTACGTTATTTGAGAGATGAGCACGTGTGCAGTTTACATTTACCAACGTCTGTGAGATGACGCAAAATGACTCTCCTGTTGTTAGTATATGAGACCATATGTTGCTAAGTATTGGAGGAACACAAAACAGCTCTCTTATCTCGATTTATCGTCAGTTCTGTACGCTCCGCGTGTTCCTCTTTAGGCAATTTGTCCACAGAACATTAGAATAGGCGGTGGTTCTTCCTGCCAATGTGTCAATCTTGAGGGAAATTTATTACCTCAAGAACTTATTTCTGTCCTTGGGACACAGTCTACATCTGTCAGCCATTTTGCGTCAAGCCGTTATTCTACGTTGTATTTTTTTTACAGAAATCAACATTTGATTACTTGTCTGTGATATTTTCTGTCACTTGCAATGGCAAAATTAGGGTCAGTGGCATTGTCGCTTGTTAAATCACAGTCTGTGACAACAACAACAACAACAACAACAACATTATTCATCATCATCATCATCTTGGTAGTAAAACTAGTAGTAGTAGTAGTAGTAGTAGTAGTAGTAGTAGTAGTAGTAGTAGTAGTAGTAGTAGTAGTAGTAGTAGTAGTAGTAGTAGTAGTAGTAGTAGTTATAATAATATTTATTGTCCTTCTATTGAGCTTGTCTTTCGCTCCACCAAAATATGAGAAAACAAATTACTACGGCAAGATAAAAACGAAAGCACTGATCATAAAATGTGAGTGTCGGAATCCAAAACAGTTATTGCTCTTGGTATAAAATATGTGAAAAAGATTTCCGCGAATTATGAGTATGCTGTACTTGTTGGTTGAGGATACCAGTTCAAAATGATAATGTAGACCTAAAGGGTGAGAAATATCATTTGTGTCAGAGTTGAATTTAATTGATTACACTGAAGTTTAATACCACAGAGTAACACGAAATGAAAGTACACTATGAGATTTTTTCTACAACATTTTGACTGAGATCAAAAATTTCCATTAGCCTCAACAACATCATTTATTGCATGGCCTCCCTGACAACACAATTTTTATTTTCAGTGAAATTCAACTGAAAACGTTTTCATCAATATGCACACAATTGAGACTCACTTTAAACTGGACATTATACAACGTCTCATGTCTTCTTAGTTATCGTAATCTTCATCATCAGCATTGTCAGTTGTAACTTTGTCAGGACTCTTATATTTTGTTTTGTTTTATTTTGTTTTTGCCCAGCCATTGTTTGTCAACATTTTATTTAAGGATATACCATTTGAAATAATCGTTTGAAAAGCACAGACAGCAATACGACCCATTGTTTTGCATTTGAAATAACAAAAATCTTATTTATTTTACACATTTCTTTCAGCTGAAGAAAGGTCGCAACTGTTTTTTCAACTTAACATCTGAGAATTATTACGTTCCTTAAAATAACATTTACAGGCATTTTACAATCAGTCAGGCAATACTTATGGATTGACCAATTGCCCAGCAAAATTCGAAAATTAACAGTAAAACTTTTGATGAGTTACTTTGACTGAAATCATAATTAATTTATTATTTCAGCATTTGACAATGTCGCATTGTGTTGAAGATAGTTAAATTCTAAAATCATTTTACCATATAATTTTTTGCCAAACGCACTCTACTTTGCGTGTTGTTTTGAAAATAATATTCCAGAAATTACTGGCATTTTAATGTATATTGAACATGTTCTGATTTTCAACAATTCACATTGTGGCTTCTTCCTAACTCAAGTCTTTATAAAATATGGGAGTATAAAGTTCCCTAACAAAATCCCAATCGCTGACGTCCTTAGAAGAAGAAATACTCATTTTACCTGATATTCTTTGAAGAATTCGTCAGAACTCATCAACAAATTATGTATATATGCTTCACAGTTGTTCTTCTTTTCCGCAGAGTGAGCGTCACCGTCAACCTTTCAATATTGTCTCGTAAGTTGTCATTCAACGGTAATGTTGTCTCGCTTATACAAATGAACATGGTTGAGTTAAAAATGGCTGGTGGCTCTAAAATGATTGGTGAAAACGAACATAAGACCAGCACGGGTCATGAACTAAAGATTTAATGTATACCTGTACATGGCTAAATGAGTTTGAATGCATCTATTAAGACTTGGCTGACATTCACCGCATTTGCTTCTTTCTGTGAAATGTTGTCCATTCTCAATTTAATTTGATTTTAATGGAATTTACCAGAATCTATTCGTCTTTGATTTGACGATCACGTTAACAGTTTGCAGGTCTATCTTTATAGCGAGCACTGCTCTCCAATGTTAAAGTCGAGAAATTGTTTTCTTAATTTAATTTCTGTAATAGCTGTAAGTATCATTGTGCTGTGTTTGCTAAGTCAATCTGAGAGGGCTGCATAACGAATTTTATGGCAAACAGAAATATATTTACAATGTGCACCAATCCATTACGTTGGTGACTATGGTAATTTTGTTGCAATGTAGATAAATCGTTACGCAATAAGTGTCAGAAAATTTAACAGTATGAGCAATATATTTTCGGGTGGACGTTCGACAGGTTTTTGACTCCGTGTACCTGTTTGACTTCCTAAAGTCATTGTGAAGGCGATACAAGATGTTTAAAAATAGCTACAGTGATCGATCAAAACCGAATACGAAACTCACGGCCACAATTACAACAGATGCATAGACTGAACTTAACTGTAGATGGCGTCATCACAAAACTGTGATTTTTTACGGAATTTTAGAAAATTTACACCTGCATATTGATGGCAGTTGGAGTTGAGAGTCTGCCAATGCTTGCAGTTCACCTTCATGAATAATGTTTGCAAATGACTATCTTTGTTTTTCAATTTTCTTCTTGGTCAACTTCGTCTCTCACAATTTTAACGCAGGTCAAGTATGCAAACATTATTAAATGTGAACATTTGTTCCCTATTCTTGTAGTTTGGGTGAGATTTCTACAGCATTTCTTCTTCTCAATATTTGACTAGTAAAGAAACAACGCTGGACGTACTGTATCAAAGTTGCAAGCTTTTCATGTACATTGAATGTAAGAGTCATAAGGTAGAATACGCCACGGGGACAGATATTTTGACTCTTAAGTTTTACAATTCTTTTCTGATCTAACAGCTGTTGGGGCTCATTTTAAAGCTCTTTAATAGAGTAAGAAAATTTTCACTGTCTTGGTTTGTCAAGAAATCGAAAATGTTTTCTTTCCCATTAAGGTTCACACAGGGATTGCAGCCATTTCGAATTTCAAATATCGGTATTGGGTAATTTGTTTCTTCAGCACCACACGTGTCCCGGTAACCCCAGATTTGTATTCTTGATTTGGTAAGAGAATGGTTGAAAGTTTCGCTGAGGAAAGTTTAGCAAAAGTTTAAGTCTTTCACGTTCCAAGACAAGAAATTGACCATTTTAAACTAACAATTCTCTAGTGTTTAATAAGCTCAGAACCCCCGTAAATTATATATTTTCAGAAAGCGTAGATATAGGGGAACATTTTGAGTACCATAGTGTCACCATTGTTGACATAGCTATCACGTGACAGGTAATTTGCATAACCTTTCAAAAATCGGTTTTCCCTATGTTTTGTTTCAATGCTTTGAGATATGTGGCTGAAATTTGTGTGAGTGCAAGCTGTTCTAAGGGTCTTTAAAAGTGTGTCTCAGAATTTTTTTAAACCTTCTAAAACAGTTTTTATGCCAGAAAAACTTCCAGAGCAGTGAATTTAACCGTAGTTGATTTCTTTAAAATTGTGCTCCAAAAAAACTAAGCAAGATATAAAAACTGAGACACACTTTGGAAGAGCGTTGTGACAGCTTGCATTCCAGCAAGTTTGAGTCAGATATTTTGAAGTATTGAGACAAAACATAGGGAAAACCGATTTTTGAAAGGTTATGCAAATTACCTTGTCACGTGATAGTTATGTAAACAATGGTGACACTGTGGTTACTTTCGAGGCGCATATTACCTCAAATGCTATTCTTCCTTAATCAGTTTGTGTTGTTATAAGTTTCTCGTCTGTCAGAGAAACACAACTCCAATGCATATAAGCCCAATCAAAGGCACGGTGGAAAGTCAACTGGTTTGGATACAACGTGACGTACCCAATGATATGTAAGCTGTGATGGACCGAACTAAATAAGCCTTGTCGTAGAAATCATTTGTACAGTAACCTATCTTTGATATTGTACAGAACCTATTGTACAGACTACACATGTAGTTTGTCATGACAACAACCAACATTTTGTCGCACTTCTCTTGAAGTTTTCACGAATGAAGGATAAGTGAATTGCTGTTTCTCATACACGATGGTGATGATTTCATTTAATAAATATTCTTTTCCAGCAAATACACACATGTATACACACATATATGCTCAAACTGCCATCACAGGTTTTGATCGGGTATGGAATATGATATGTTGTTGTCGAATAATCACCACGGTAAAGACATGTGCTGGTAACATAATGAGAACTGGTTTGTGCTGTGTGATGCTACGTGTTTTATCCGCAAATCAGTGAAAAACAGATGATTATATATATATATATATATATATATATATATATATATATATATATATATATATATATATATATATATATATAAACAATAACCTTTGTTGTTATCATCATCTGTTTGCTAAACAATTAAGATGCGCTGATATACTTTAAAAGGGAATATGCACAGCCTTGGATATTTGAACTGAAATTACATCGTAATTCTTGTATTCTATTTAACGTGTAAACAAAATGACGGGTTTGCATAGCGCGAAGTTCATTTCAAAGTGGAAAACTGCTTATACACATAGGTTTCAAGATTTCGCGGCATACTCGGGCAAATACGAAACTTTTAGTCACACTTTTGTCTAATTGAAAATTCACACTTTTGATTGTTTGCAACGTGTCTATTGTTATTTCATGCATGACTTTCACCGTAATCTGCGGTGGTAACCGCGTCTGCCCTGATAGTATCTGTGACTTAATTGCGTTTAGGGTACAAGTTGGTTATAGAAATCCACTCCGCGCTGTAATCAAAACAACGACGTTCATCATGGTTACACAAAATTCATTAATTGCTTGTTCACTTTGTGACAGGTGCGTAGCACAAATTTTCTGCTTAGAGTGATAAACTGTTAGTCTTTAATACCAAGTTTTTAAGAGAATATCATACTACTTTGGCCAAACATTAATCTTTTCATTTCCTTTCTATTTTACTCTCCACAGTTGCGAACGAGGCAAAGCCACAAAGGCCGTCTCATTCACGCCCGTCAAGAAAGCCCTACTTCGTGCGACCACATGACCAGAGGAGTAAACGAAAATGATTTGTGGAAATCATCAAATTTCGTCAAATTGTACAATTGCCTTTCATGTAATACCACGCATCCATATCAAGCGTCTTGCTCCATCATCGCCACTGTAAACAAGAGTGGGTCAGTCACTTGGAAACTCCCGGTCACGTGGTCGCACGAGATGTGGGCATGAATGAGACTACCTTTGATACCTACCATGGTTACGCATCCTCGTTCGCCTTGTGACCAACTTCACTCCTGGACATTCCTCAGATTGCCATGACTATGTCTTCCACAAGCCGTTTTCTGTTTTGCTTTCTCTAACGACATTTCGCCAGATACAACAGCAGTCGATGGCTTCTCGTCACAGACTTGATCGAACAGAGAAAATATATGGCAGACCAAACTGAAGTAGTCTAATCATCTTCAGTGACCTCTATCTTCGTGCAACCACATGGCTCTGGGAAGTCCAAAATTATTCCGAAAAGTAGCACGTAAGAATTATTAGTGTGGGTTGGGAGGGATGATAAAAAGGGGTGTTAGAATTTGGGATATGTTCAGATGAGGTAGTGTATTTTTCTTGAACTTATCGATCGATCAAGTCTGTGCGTGAGTATAACACATCTTATTCCCTTTTCTTGCTATTCTCGTGCTTTCTCGCGCTTTTCTTACTCTCTTCAAGCGCTCCTTGTAATTATACTAAACCGGCCTGACATCAAAAACATTCAATTTCAGATAATGGAAATTAAACATATGACAAAAACTATCATTTTATCACTTCACTGTACCAAACTCAGAGTGCCATCTCAGACATGCCAAATTACTCAGTAAGGACATCCTTAGCGAAGCGAAATTATAAAGATATATATATATATATATATATATATATATATATATATATATATATATATATATATACACACACACATGGGTATAATGTAATAAATAACAGACAGCTAGTTCTGTCAAGTACATCGATCTGTTTACAGCTGTTTGTAATGCCTATTGATATCCCTGTAGGACGCCCGTAAGTCAATGTCTCGTTTCATTCATTTTCTTTACAACTTATTTATTCGCAAAATGATGGTCTAATTTCCCTGATGAACGCCAAGCTTTCACCGTAGTTACTTGACCCTTGATGACTTTGATTTCAATCGAATAATGCCTGATTAATTATCGGAGACTGTCTGCATGTGACACCTGCGCTGATGTTGAGATTAATCCATACATGCACAAAGTAATCACTAAGTCAGATCTAGCTTTGCTTCGGCGGCATATAAACCACTCCCCGAGTGGGTTGTCGATTTATTCGTTTAGAATTAAAATCAATATTTGTGAGAATTTTAACATCCGATATGAAGATATAACGAGGAAACGTCACGAGACTATCAAAATTGCTGTGTGCAGGTGCCAACATGGCTTTCGCAGGGCTCGAAATTAGCGGTAGTCCCGCGTCCACAGACTACCAACTTTTCTCTGGGGCTACCAAAATCCATGAAATGGTAGCCCACACGGACTACCAAAGCCTGGGACCTGAAATTCAGTCAGTACTTGGCATGCCATGTCCGGTCTGTCACTTTGGGACCAGCTAATGCAGTCAAACCCAGCTAGACACAGAAAGGCCAGACTATGACTTTGTTAAATGCAAATAACGAAGACGACCGTGCGGTGGAACTTTGCAACAAAGTTTCTATATCTGAACTGCCGTACTTGAATGACGGGCACAGGAAATGATGGCCAATGAAAATGTATTTTCGTCGCATTTTCATCATAATGTATCAATCCCAATTACATAGAAATTATGCCTGGTCCCTACAGAAAGCCCATGGTCTATTTTTAGCCCTGCTACAGTATGTCTCAGTGCTGAGAAGGTAGTGTCGTTGTCATGACGACTATCAAAATTTGCATAACGTCCATTATACCTGTTTCTTAAGGTATTAAAGGTGTGCAATATTCACATCAAATGACTAGAAAATTCACTTCATGGTTAGAATCTTGAAAAACAGCTTTTTCTCGTCTGCTTAACGAAAAAGGATATCCCTTCACTAAAATGTATGGGCTCACCAGCCATTGTCACTGGGCTACCAACTTCAGAAAATGGTAGCCCAAGTGGACTACAGGGAAAATAGTTAATTTCGAGCCCTGCTTTCTGTATTGTCCCATTTTGTCCATTCGCTAGGTCCGGTACGAAGACATGCCCCCTACAATGATGGTTGTATGCACTATTTACGCCACTTGCTGTACAAACTGTCTAACTGGGATACAGTGACCAATAATATATATATATATATATATATATATATATATATATATATAATATATATATATATATATATATATATATATATATATATATATATATATATATATATATATATATATATATATATATATATATATATATATATATATATATATATATATATATATATATATATATATATGAAACAGTTCTAATACGTTCATGCCATCGTTGTGCCAATTATAAGAGTGACAAATTTCAACCATTCACCGATTTCCCTTAGATAGATGAGTTTCCTCAATGGCTATTATTTCGTCAGTACAACCAGAAATTATTGGTTTGTTGCAGTCAGAATTTGTCATATTTTTTGAATTTCGTCATGATTTTGCAGAGCTTTTGTTTTGCTTATATTTCTACCGTCGTAATGCAATGACTTAACAACCGACAAAAGTCTAAACATTCTCAAATCTCATTCTATATTTAATTGCTGCGGTCGTATAGTTTCAAAAGTCTTTGTTCTCCTTCAGTTTAGCTGGACGCTTACACTTTGAATTCCGCTCCTGCACATTTAGGGATGAACAGTAGCTAAGAAAAGTCTCATCTGCGATTCAACTGAATTATGCGATTTCTTTAAACTTGTTCGTAAAATTTAGTCCACATATTGTAATCCGTCCAATCACAATTGGTATGACAACTGATCACCTGGTTTCAACATTTAAAGTGAATGCTAACAACCCGAAGGAGCGTTCTAGATATGTGCCTTTCTACAAAAAAGGAAAAATTAATGACTCTCTCTCTCTCTCTCTTGCGTTCACTACAAATCAGTAACAATTAGTAGTCGATTTATTTATTATTCACTACGAATCAGTTACAATCGCTAGTCGATCTTATTTCCACACCAACACAAACGCAGGAAGTCGGTGTATGCAATCACCATGGTATCTCTCCCTGTGTCACGTGATCATTATCATAAATGAACAGAGTTGAACTGTATACCTTGCAACTCTTTCGGAGTTACCGCTACAAAATTTCACTTTATTCAGGAAGCGTATCTGAATACGTATCATAGGTTCCAACGTGATTAACCGTCGTGTGTTCAAACATATCTAATGTGTTCATACTCATGACGTGATCAAATCAGTCAAATAGACGAATTAGTAAAGTCTCCGTATGTTTAGTGTCTCATTGGTTTCCAACAGCCAGAATAGTGCAATACTATTTTAACACCAATGTTGCTCCTTTAATCCATTACACATGGCAACTTATCGCATCTATCGTGCTTTTGTTGTCATAGCAATCGCTGTGATTTGCTGGTTCCACAAAAGTGTTGAATACTGATTATAATCAACATTGATTAAATTCCAGAAAGTTCACAGGAATCGTTTCTAAAGGTGTTGAAGTGTTGGCTGACTTTGCTCGGCTCTGATAATCTTACTTTAATCCCCCCCCCCAGTATCAAGCCCCTTCAGTACTTGTATAAATTCTTAATGCTACAGATCACCGACTTATATTTGTATTTACTTACATCAGCCAGTATTCTTCCTTACCTCAAATTCTATGAAGCCAGGCATATCGCCAACCATTCCACTGTTACATCACCAGCAACAAAATCCCGCAACACTGTAAGTTCAGGTCCGTACCTTGGAAACACTAGAGACACTAAAACAAGTATCTGGCCTTCAGTTTCAAAGAAGGAATGTAGGCCAAGTATTTGCATCAAGATGGCACAGCCTGTATCAACCTTTGACCCTGTGTGACCATAAAAGCGCAAACTGTGGTCCTGTTTCATCGTGACAACTATCAGCTAAACTATGCATTGTATCCAATCGCCGCTTATCATTCCGTTAGTCAATTTTTGAAACATAGGTAACATAGGTGTAACGTAGTATGCTCTGACACCTGCTAATATATGCACTGACGCTGACTCGGCCAGTATACACCATGTTTCACATCTTTCTGAGTAAAAATACTAGACAAATAAGTGTCTATGGCCTCCATATCAACCTTGCCCAGTTTCTCTTCGATAGTCTCTATGTACAAAATTCTTCATTGACCACTTTCAATTTGTCAAATGTGTATACCAGAGTGATCCCAATGAGTTTAGCTGTCATACTTTCATCAAATTGCGAATTGGCAAGAGTAGAAAGTCGCTGAGCTTCTTCTATCTCTGTGTCTTTTCAGAGAAGTGAAAACTTGCAACAATCTGTCGCACTACCTGACATACTGACCTTTTTGCTCGTATCTTTCACTCTCATTCTTATTTTTCTTCTGAAATAAATGTCTGTCTATTCTCCGATGTCTGTTTGCAATGAATGTTTTGCAAGACAGAATATCTTATTTTCTTGTTGTATGATAATCAACAAGTGGCTTCCGTAAAATATTCATTTCATCAAATGTTTTCAATCAAGGGAGATAAAAATACACGTAGTTTTTTTTCTTTTTAACAAATAACGTTTGTCATTCAATCATACTCGTTTCTTCTCGAATAAGTTTAATATAATATTTGAAGAGGCTGCAGCTGTAATGCCTAATATTTCTGTGCAACTGTTTGATGCGAAGTTAGAAAGTATGACTTGTATCGACAGTTTGTAAATGGTTGGACGATGTACCACACGACATGTGTTGGTACGATGTCAACAATTGGAGTATAGACTTGTGTATCAATTTGAAATGATCAGAGTGGAACCCTCTAGTGTCAGTTTTGAGAAAGCACTGCAGAGCGTAGAAAAGTTGTAAAACACAGCTCAACATATATCAGAAATTTATTTATTGTTACAGCTGCTGTTTCTTTTGCTTGAGGACTTCTTGTTTACTTCATCAGCGTGTTTCTAGAGTAAATCTTCTTGTATTCTTAGGACAGATTTCAGTATCTTCTTGCAAGCACTTTAATTATTTCAGATGTTCTGATGGATGTACAAATCTGATAAACAATAATCCTTGTCATATCGCGTGTTTTAAATTATGATCTGATATATCGTGCAAAATCATTGGCTCGTCAAATCTACTAAGGGATTAAATTAATTGGCGAAAAAGAACAACAACAACATCATCATCATTAACAACAACCACGGTATCTTTGTGCTTTTCTTTTTTAACGTTGGCTGCTAACAGATGAAAAATCGTGCAATGGTTAGCGACACCTAGTTTAATAAAATGTATACGATTATTGAATCAGGTGTGATGTTATCCGGTGTCTGTGCTCTCCTTCAAGACGTTGTTGTCAGAATAAACCTTTCCAATTAAAGTTTGTTAATGATAAACCAGTCTTGGTCTTATTTTGACAGAGCGAGATACTATATTAAACTGGGAAACATTGCGATCTGGATTTGTACAATAAGTCAATTACAAAATATGCGGCGAACACTTTACTATGATGCAATGGCATTATCAAATTTTTCATGTTGTAACATACCTGTAAATTTAAGAGGCAACTTTTTATGAAATTCAGAAATATTTAAGCAAGTTTTAGAAAAGTACCAATAACCATGACAACAATATTAACATCATGGAGACAGTAACATTAAAACGGGGTTAGTTTCATTCTGAAGGTAATTTAACGGATTGCGACAATATCTGATTTACAGAGGTCCAATGAAACATAAAACTAGAAATAAACATGCAAGCAATAGCAACTTTGTTCACTGTCAATGTTGGCAAGGCACAGAAAATGATTACGTTAACTTTATGAACAAATTTAGCCGAATTATTTGTATCATATTCATCCATCTATCCAACCATCCACCCCTTTATTGATTAATTTTATTTATTTATTTATTTATTTATTTATTTATTTATTTATTTATTTATTTATTTATTTATTTATTTATTTATTTATTTGTTTATTCTGAGAATTAATCTATGAGAATTCAAACCCTTTAGCAGCAACGACTATCCCATTGTTACAAATTTTAAGCCTGAATGAAATAACAGTGTGTCCCTGCTGTGTGGCAATTGTGTTCATGTGGTCGGGCGCCTTATTTCAAACTCGTTAATTACAGTTTGCCCAGTCAAAGAACAGACAATAATTGGCCTATATCCGATGACAGCTTGCGTGCAGCTATTCTTTAAATACAGCTTCGCCCAAAAGAATTCTGCAACTTTTTTCACTAAGCATATCACGCCATCTGAATCAAAATCATTAAAAAACCAACAAATTTTGTCAGATTTGCCGAAGAAGGGTTAAAAATAGCATTGTGCATATCAGAAAGGGATTTGCGGGCTTCATTTGTATATTTCTGTGTATCTTTGTGCGGACATTTTGTTCCATCTTTCCTTGTTTTTTAACTCTTTAAACATTGCCAAATTTTGCCAACCAGTATTACTGCCAACAAATTAAAACTGAATCTATAATGAAGATCGTGTATACCAATATTGTAACGATTACCCAAGTGTTTTGGACATTTGCCCTGACGTTAACTTTCACAAGGCAGCGATCTATACATATTTGTATATGGGATTAAACCTTGCAACCCATACCGATCTTCCCGAGACTCCTTCATCTACAATCACTCGGCCACATCTGAACCTCTTAAAAACAAGCGAAATAAAATAGCCAATTTTCATAAATCATTTCTTGCAGATCACACTGTTTACTTTCCTCATTAGACTTGTGTTAATAGCTAGGTTTTATTCTTATCTGCAATGATCTCAATCGTATTCTGCAATTATTGTTAGTTATCTCAAATCTTATGGCGACACGAATACAGAGACTGAGTCATCGTGTAGATTACAAAAGTAGGCATAGAAAGTAGGCCTCTATAACATAGCTCAATGCTGGTGACTATGATAATTATGACAGAAGTCAATGAAGTTACGACATCAATCAAAAGTTAAATTATTCCAAAATGCAATGTTGTACATCCAACAGAACATCATAATTTCATATTTATCAAGGACACACTTGCTTTTATTGACTACTTTCTTGCAGTTAAGAGGAAGTGTGCCTTCTCTGCGTCAAGATCAAGTGTACTTCTTGGATCAACATCACCGCAAATCATAACATATGACAAGCTGAACGCCAACAAGGGAAAAGACTTCGATATTTCTACTGGTGTCTTTGTGGCTGAAATTCCAGGTATCTACTTCTTCTCTTTTAACGTCCGATCTTACGATGGCAAGTACATCGGCATCACATTGATGAAGAACAACGAAATGCAGGTTGCCATATCGACGGACGCTGCTGACAGAAGAGTGGTGCAATCACAGAGTATTATGCTGCAGCTTGAAGTTGGAGATACGGTCTGGATACAACTTGGACCACACCAGGAATACGCCATCTATAGCAACAGTTTTAACTACATCAATTTCAATGGATTCCTCCTGTATCCGAACTTTATTAGATAAACTAACGTCAGAGACAGCGTTACAGTACTTGTGTGTTTGCTGCTTCATATACAAGACATTTGAGATGCAAATAACTGCCGCTGTATTTAAGAAAATATAGAAGGACGATTAGCCGCGATGAGCTTGCAATGTGCTTCTGAGGAACGCTTATTACGCATTTGATGTTTAATGAACGAGCTATCACGATTGTCTTCAAGAAACGATGCCGACAGTGACCAACGTTTATTGACCCGTGTCCCACTTTGGGTTTGATATTTAGAGGAGTTCACTTTCTCAATGAGACTGAAACGCCATTCTGTTTGGATTCACTAGAGTGAGAAATCGTTTGAATGTTTTGCCCTAAAATGATGCCATCCATAACTGGAATTAGTACATTAGCATTTTCATCTCCTAGCCGTTGACTTTGGACTTCTGATACATCAAGTACAAGACTCACGACCAACGCCGACAGATCAGCATGTTTTGCCTGGGAATTACTGTACCATTCTGAACTTCCTTATGCAAGAAATGTGTACTACCATCGTGACAACATGACCCACTTCAGCAACGGAGTCGATAGACAAACTCTATGAAGAAGTGAACAAGTAGATCAACATCTGCTGACTCCCGAATATTGGTAATTTTCAGAGGCCGACGATAGGATGGAGGTTTTAGATTGAATATTTTATTTCTTGTGTTCCACTTGACACTTATTTTGTTAGTGTTACCGCATAACCACTTTTACGTCACGATGACACAATTAACATATGCCAAGAATGTTAAAACAACTGCTCAAGCTTTGTATTTCTTCGATAAATCAATGCCTACGTTTACTACCTATCTCTGATCGCACAGCGGAGAGGGTTACAAGGTTAGGAGATCGATGTTGTGAAAGCTTTCATATTGCTAATCATATTGCTTGTGATACTTTAAAAATATATTTTCAGGAGATGCATCGTATGTCATATACCATATTAGGGTGTCGTCATGGACTGTGCGGTCATCATCACGGACTGCGAGTTTGTCGTCATGGACTGTGAGGTTGTCGTCACGGACTGTGAGGTTGTCGTCACGGACTGTGAGGTTGTCGTCACGGACTGTGAGGTTGTCGTCACGGACTGTGAGGTTGTCGTCACGGACTGTATGCTTATCGTCACGGACTGCGTGGTTATCGCCAGTCACGCTAATTAATCATTGCCATGGGTTAAGAACATATCAAAAATAGATTTATTTATTTATTTATTTATTTATTTTATCAATCTATTTATCTATTTGAGTACGTGATAATGGATCTATTGATGTTTTTATTTATTTATTTGTAAGAATTGATTATTTGAATTAATTTACTTCAGTTGAGTCACCGATACCATAAGTATGTCATAATTAATATATTAATTCTTTTATTCAATTTTAAGGTTGATTATTTTGTTATTGTCACCAATACCATGAAGTTTTCAAATCTCTATTTTTTGTGCAATGATTGAAAACATCTTTTCCGATATCTATACACTGTAGCAAGTGTTTCACTTGAAATTTCGAAGGAAAAAATGTAAAGGATTTTTTGTTACAACATGAGTTTGATAAAATTGTTAATTTTTAAAGAAATGAATATTTTCACACTGCAAAATATTTTTGATCCGAAATACGGCCGGCTGTGCCAATATGTTAGAGTTATCTGAATTAGTCAAACTATCACTACAAAATATTGAAAACACTGCCATATAGTTTACGTATTCCCATAGACGGGAAATCCATTCTTTCTTTCATTTTTTGGTCATACTGCCGACAACAGAAGTGATTAATTTATTTCGTATATTTGACTTTGCTAATTTCTTTAAGTTTCTTCCGTGTTTAAATGTTTAATGGAACTTACTTAATTCAATACTAAACACATGGAATCGTTTACCCTACCAGTCATGGCAAAACATGTCACGATTCTAAACAAATGCATCCGGAGTTAAATTTACTATCGTTAATACAGTAGAAACACGTCACAGTTGAGATGTATTTGATACAGCAATAAAATGCATTGTCATTTCGTTCAATCTAAGGACAAGAACAACAGAATTCAGTGAAATATAAATTTTAAATGCTGTTAAATTTTTAACATTCCCCGATGCAAAATTTTAAAACTGAAAACTAAATTTTCATTCAGTTGAATCTAAGACATTCGTTACTTTTAATTTAAGAAGGGCGTGAGTAAAACGGCCCAGCAAATTTTCAGTTGGCGTATATGTGTCTGTTGTATGACGAATCTTCCGTCAATTTTTATTTACGCGCTTTGGAAAAATGAGTCGTCCACTTTAATAAGCTTGTTTTCACAGATATATATATTATTACATGACTATTTATTATCAATTAATTATTGCTTTGTATATTTTAAATCTGATTTCGATGTTAGTTTATATTTCAATGTATTTACCACCACAACATATATTATACACGGACGTCAATACCTGCAGAAAGAGTGTGTTTATTTAAATTTTGATGATTTTTCTTTTAGAATTATGTGGAAGGTAGTCGCTGTTCGACAACAAACACAGACAACAGATTTGAGCTGCTTCAGCTTTCCTGGAAGTGTCGTTTATTTTGCCTAATAGTGAGGACTATTATGATGAATATAGTAATCCATAATATAAGGCGTTTGTATAGACTGTTTTACAGCAAAGGAAATTACCGCTTTTAAAAATTACAGACTGTGGAATAACAAATTACCTTATGGCAGTACTTACAACTTCGTACCTATACGTCTTAATTTGAAAGTCTTATCGATTGCTACAGTTCCACTTCAAAGAATAATCTACTGATGAGGTCAACCGCAAATCGAAACTTCTTTGAAGTACATTCTCTCATGAATGTCGAGCTGAACAATTTAGATTGTGGGATTTTTATCTCTAGCTGTCTTGTAAATACTTACCGGCTATAGTCTTCAATTCATTGTTTAGCTTTCAGAGTCTTCGACAATATTTTATACTTGTATTCTACTCCAGATACGATTTATTGATATCAACTATAACCAATAAAGTACAATACAAATTTATCCGCTTTGTGACTTCTATAATCATTTATTAATGTTCAACTCAAGGCTGATCCTTTGACTGGGGCAGACAACAAGATAAACAATTTATGATGGACAAACGTTTATGTATAGAAATAGAATAATCAGACCAGTGCATATTTACATTGACACTATTTAAATCAAGCAGTCACATAAGGCGACTGATACTGTTTCTTTCTGTTAAATTTTTGTTGTACATAAAGGCTGGTGGCCTAAAGTACTGAATAAAGTATATACATACATACATACATACATACATACATACATACATTCATACAATTAAATCAAGCAGTAAACCCGCTATAGGAACTTTAAGGTAGTAATGTAGTATGTTCCTCGAAAGCGAAAGGATTGGACTTGTGTTCAAATGTTCCCTAATGAATATTTCAACCATTCTCTTACCAAATAAAAATCAGGTCACCCAGCAAAGTCTGGTACAAAGGACACAAATTGCTTCATATTTGTCGATATTTCAAATTCAAAATGGGCGCCATCCCTGTGTTAACTCTATAGGGAAAATAAACTATTCAATTTTTTTGAAAAACTTAAGACGGATTTTCTTCATCCTAGAGCTTTAAAATGCGCCCCCACGGGAGGAAGACTGGAATAGTATTGCAAAAATTGAAAGTCCGAATATCTGACGCCGAGGTGCATTCTGACTAAGGCCAAGCAAAAGTGTGTTTTTGTCAACATGCCTCCAAAATTAGGTTAGGTAGGTCGGAGGATTTTTGTTGTTGTTGGCTAAGACCCATAAAATACTGTAAAATTTAGATAATTTACCCAAACTATTTTGAAAATGTGGAAAATTGTCTTGAGTCGGCGGTTTTACTAGAGTAGGTCGGGTAACTAGAAACACATAAATGTATTCGTTGGAATCCTCACAGATACACTCTTTCGTCATTCATCCTTTATTGCATGACGAATTTTTAAAGTGGAAAAATCGCAATGACGTGAAAACTTTTACATTTATTCGTCTGCTCTGTTACAGACCTGTTGTTATTATGCTGTAGTGAAAGGTTATTCCGTTTAATGCGAAAATTCAAAGAATATTTTGGAATCAAGAAATTATAAAGTGGTTGCTGATCTTAGAAGCAAGTATAACTGATAAGTAGAGGTTGGTGATAAAAGAAAATCGTGGCTACATAAATAAAACAATCTCTCGCTGGCAATGTCAATGTTACACATTGACATCGTGTCTGATTTCTCTGAAGGCTTTCATACGCCGCTGTAATCCTTCATGAGTATATGATGACCCACCTGTTGCTCACAAATCAACGATTATTTTGTTAATGTATAATACATGATCGACTACACTCATATCGTACTGGCATATCTAATTCAACTTTTAGATATCCGACAACAATTATACAGGTCTAGTTTGTCTGCAAATTGCTCATTCTCGATGAGTAAACCGTTTCGAGATTACTGGAGCCGTGCACACAAAAGTAGACCATCCAATGGGCATTATTGGAAAAGTGTTTATTTGCCTGATCAACATGCGTCCGAATCTCTGAAAAGTGAAAATGGATGATACTAGCATGTCTTACATTTCAACATATATTGTTAAGACACAGAACCAAATACTTATTTCTTTCGACAAATTATAGACCAGAACATCAGTCACTTGGCATTTCTCGGTTGTACGTATACACACTATTTCTTATTGGCCCGCCGAGTACGATTTCATCGCCGCATCATTTACGCCACAGTCTGTTGAAGTTTATCACTTCAATTTAACGATCACTTCATCATCATCGCAACAGTCTGCTGAAGTTTATTCCTTCAATTTACAGCTATGATGTTGATAAGCCAACAGACATGGGACAACTACCTTTAACTAGAGTTCGTGACAGGCGACATTTTTTTCGCAGGTTTCATTGACATCAGAGATGTGACATAATACGATCCGCTATTGTGTTTGGTTAAATTTAATGTTAACTTTCAACCGTTAAGGATTTCTTCACAGCCAGAAACAGATACAGTTGTTGGTAGTAAGGGAGAGCAGTCTTGCAACTGTCAATGTCTGCAAAACATTGCAATGGTGGTAATCAGAAAGAAAAATTGCGTCACTAAAGTTAATCGCTTGATACGTTATGATGGAACAAATGCCAGAAAAGTATTTTATTTTTTATTTTTGCTGTAAAATCGACTTCGGTTGAACCACGAACGGGTGAGCCGTGAACTGTCAACTTGATCTATCCTATGATTACCATGACTGTGTGACGAAGCAGCTGGTGTCGTCATCATAGATGATACGTCCTTGAATGTAGCACGCCTCTCATTGTACACCCTATTCATATGCTTTATTAATCGGTTCGGGTCAAGCGAGAGGTTTTTATTCAAGTTTGCAAGGCTGCATTTGGCAGATAAAGCAAAGCTTATCCAGCTGCTGGAATCAATTTAGCAGACCTTTTTGTTGGATACTTTTTTCTGATGACATGGCTACTGTGGACGAAAGTAAGGTTAGAGGTCATTATTTGATCAAATGTATCGCTGACCAATAAGTGAACTGAACAATGAATCACGGTCCCTCCACAAAATCCACGCACCGTGTCATGGGTCAAGTGAATTGAACGGCAAACTCTGGTCATCAAATATTCCCAAAAGGCCCGCTCCGTTTTATATCAATTTGATAGAACTTTCGGTACGATAGTTTTGAAGGAGTCCAGCCTCGGAAATCCAATTTACCGTCCATCTTAATAAAAAGTTTTGAAATTGTTCAAATTCTGCAGCTTTTCCTGGATGTTCCAATGGTTGATGTAGAGAGGGAGTATAAATCACAATGCGGTTAAATTTCTGTCGGCGTTAGTAAAGAAATGAGAATCAGCAGTAGTCGATATTGTCTGATTGATTTGTTACTACCAATGTCAATGAAGGACATTGTACAGAGTGCTCTGATCATCTACTAAGCAATTTGCGACCCGCCAAATACGGTCTTGGAAATATGTTTGTTTGTTTGTTTGTTTGTTTCAATAATACATTTTCACTATACACCACACTGTCACACAAAAAGACAATAATGATTTATTGTTATTGTGTTTCTAACTTCTTTACGTCGTTTCTATTTCTGTGTTCGTTGTTATTCTTGTCATTGCTATCGAATACTTAAACAAGAACAATGAGATTTTGCGACTGTCATGTTATGTACGTGAGGGCGGTGCAAGCTCCATACTGCATACTTCGTTCAACCAGCACTGAACCTGCAACCTCCAAACACGTTGCTAATTCTCTACCAGATACAACACAGGCGATATAATTGATGTACTGTGCATATTCTGTATATTGTCGCACAGCGGCATGTATATATGGGCGAACCACTGAATGCAGAACTACATGTGATGTGCTTACAATGAATTATAAGGAAAGATCACATAATTGATCCACAGAATACATCGATTACACGATACATCGCTGTGATTTCGCTCTAGGAACGAAGCAGTTAATAATAATTGGTATATTTTGGTACAAAATATACCACTGATACAATGTCACCTGAGCAATACTAGTTGATTATGGGCATTGATTAATTAAGTCTTTGAAAAGCAATTTAGTACTATACCGATATATCTAAATTATGTGGATTCACTTGTAGAACTTTGCCCCCCAAATTTGGAAAGTGGAATAAAATCATACGGTTATCAAGACTCTTTTGTCCATCGATGATCCATGTCAGCAACATACGCCGGTGAGTTTGCTTAATGATTTTGTGATTCTTTTTTAAAGCAAATTATCATTTCATTTCATCTTCTTTTTTAAATTCTTCGTATTTCATAACGTAGAAAATCTTATCCATAAAAAATATCAAATCCTCTGCTTCGTAATACCAAAAGATACACTTATCACTATTTAATTAAACTTGTACTTAATGCCAAAGTAACGATAGATACAAATATCAAAAGATTTTGACTGCGAAAACGGCCGATTCATAACATCTTGATATTTGGTTTAGTTTGTGAATGTTTAGTGTTTCTGATCTTCGGTAACTTACCTATACAATGGTCATGCAAAGTCATGCAAAGGTTCAACTGACACCGATTCATTTGAATATTTGGTACATATTGCACCTTGTGTTGACTTGATAAATGAATGTAAGCAGCGTAAAATGATAGTAGCATCTGTTGTCTGTCATGGACACAAATCAACATGAAGGAACCTTGTATAACGCCATATGCTTGAGAAATATTTACATCATGTAGCGACTGTAAATGAGGTCAAAATATACAAAAACATGCTGTACCATTATCTGTCAACCTCACTATTCTTAGGGAGCGTTCAGTTATTATGGCCGAGGTGGGCCGGCAAATTCTTCCTGCGCATCAGTCAAAATAAGTGAACCCCCCTACCCATAGTACCAAAACATTGATACCCCCCTTTCAAGATGACAAAAATTTCATGACCCCGCCCCCATTGCTTGAGTAAAGCTGCACACGCAAACACCTGGGGGGGGGGGGGTA
Source organism: Ptychodera flava (assembly GCF_041260155.1). NCBI lineage: Eukaryota > Metazoa > Hemichordata > Enteropneusta > Ptychoderidae > Ptychodera > Ptychodera flava. The sequence goes on from NC_091946.1 coordinate 2,716,694, forward strand.
ATGGAGCGATAGAATCCATTAAAAAGAGCTTAAATTTTTTCAAATGACCTTCCTTACAAACCCACAAGGTGTTAATTCTCAAATTTTCCTTTCTGACTTGCTATAATTTTGAAATTACCCCTCAAAGGGGTTGGACAGAAATTACTGGTGGATCGTAATATTTTTGCGCAAGCGTGTGTGTACAAAATTTTTATATTTGGATTTAATTAAATATCAGCTGTTGATAATGTTGATTCACTATACATGGTAATGTATGAGAAAACTATGTGTAACCAGCTCCTGACAACGGTATCGATACAGCCGGTCCGAAGCTCAGCCAAATTAATTTCTCGAGCTGGGGCCACCTGGTTCGAATTTGGCGTTGGCTTTGTAAGTATACAACAACAGGGAGCAGGGTGTGAAATGAGAAACCACAACACTCATATACCATGAAATATACTCTGTATTACTAATTGCAACACGTGCAATGTTGATAAACAAATACTTCAAATTGTTTACAAAAACTGTTTACAATAACAACAATGTCAGAGAACTGCTTTGTTCTAATACTGATAAACCGTAAACATCAGTATCGAATACAGACTTCAAAAGATATAAAAAAAATCTCTGTACTGAATTATCAAAACTGCATTCAGTTAAGACTATGTCATCGAAAACTATATGCGTTAAAGTGTTCGTCAATAAACATTGAAATACCTCTGTCTGCACAACAGTTTACTAAAATGGTACACTTGACTCATAAAAACACTCAGAAACTATACTCAGAATATCAACACGCGACTTGGGGTCTTGTATGAAGCATGCGACAAATGTCCGTATTGATCACACACTCGAACTCGAAGTTAACACTCGTCGGGTCGACGTCTCATATACACGAACACTGCAGTTACATCTCTTCGAGTACTCGGCAAACTTCGTGCAACCGTCGGATTCCTTGTTGGGTTGGCGATTACATCCGGGATACTTCTGTAGAGTTTACATCAATCAATCGACGAAATACGCTGAAATCGTCTCACTAAATGTTTACCGCAATGACATCCAGTGTCTATGGGTCACATAAAATGTCAGCAATCTGACTAAACTTACTGAAAACTGTCCGCTTTCACTCTCAATGACGAACGGCTACCTCTCCGCTCTGTCGGCATCTGGTACCACTGCGCACAGGCTTCTTCTGCATCACATGTGGTGATCGAGTCGCGCTCGATCGACTGTTCAGGATAGCTCTACTCGTTCCATGAAAACAGTCTATCCCGCGGAAATCTGGTTTCTGCCGACCCGTCAGACTTGGCGACAGTCTGACATGGAAAGGCAAGTCCGTCTGTGCGCTCACAACACTGATACATCTAAATAAAATGCACAATGACACTCAAACTTGCGTCCAAGCTTGACGCCACATACCAGAAAATCTAGAAAGTTCTGAAACTGAACTCCCTAGCTGAGTCATAATAAACAATTGTCTCGCTAGTCGTATCGAAATAATTACCATAGCAAAATGTACTGGTTACACTCTCCCCTGCTCCGGGAAAGTGCGTCCCGCACTTTTGCACACTTGCGGAATGCATGATACTCATCTCAACAGAATATCACAAAAATTACACTCAACTCTTGTAAGTGAAGTGAAATACTTCTCACATAGAATTAAATGGCATCTGAGTGCCTGTCCCAATTACATAAGACAAAATTGAGAAATGCTATATGCTGTGTATGTGCATATAGGCAGAAAGGGCTCTTTAGAAATACCAAGACTTTTTATACAAACAATGTAGTCTGGATAACATCATAAATATACGACAGTGATTTCCTCTTTTTAATGACATGTATGTCATCAGCATAACACATACGATCACTTACTTACTCAAAAATAAAACATGCACACTATTTGCACAAACGTTCAATAAGACTACTCAACACTATTAAGTGAATCCATAGTACTGGGGTTTCTTGCGTAGTCTCTTGATCTCCTTATGATTGGGGATACATTGCCATCTATCATAGCATCAACAATTGATTCATCGTCCGTTGGCTGCATTGCGCTCATTTCATCAGGTTCTACCATAGCAACATTAAGTGAATCATCCGTCACTTCTGGTCCCATCTGAGTACTTTCAGACAATCTGGACTCGTTCTGGCTATAGTTATGAGCATCCACATCGAATGATGATGGCCCTTGTACACCCCATGTACTAGGTACTGATAATGGGCTCACTGCCCATGGCTCCAATAGGGTAGGCACACTAGTTTTGTGTACAACATCACTACTGTTGGTTCTACTATCCTCCAACGGTACATTTCTGCTTCCCAATCTCTGTACAGGTGCCTGTTTCTCCATCTGATGGGGAATAAAAGCTGGTGCACAGGGGTTGAGACCTATCATGTACTCATCATCTTCGTCGTCACAACTGACATCACTTCCAGTTTCAGTCTTCTCTCGACTATTACTCTTGCATGGAACTATAGATCGAGGTTTGTTTCTACAATCAGCTTTCGTGGGACTCGTCAGTTTTGGTGTCTCCAGTTTTGAATGATATGGCAGTAGCAAATTGCGATGCAGTATTCTCCGTCTCCCTTACCAGACATTGGCTTTACGACGTACACTGGCAAATCTGAATCCAGCTTCCGTACAACTTGATAGGGTTCTTCTTCCCATCTATCTGCGATCTTTGTCTTTCCTCTGAGGTTGACATTTTTCACTAATACGCTGTCACCAATTTCCAATACTGCACCTCTTACTTTCTGATCGTAGCGCCGTTTGTTATCAGTCGCTCTCTTTCCTGCATGTCTCGATGCGATATCATATGCATACTGTAATCGCTTTCGAAGAGCATCGGAAAACTCCTCATGCGTGTCTGAACAAGGTTCATCTGGTTGTAGACCAAGATACACATCTATCGGTAGTTTTGGATGTCGCCCAAACATGAGATAGTAGGGCGAATAACCCGTACTGTCATTTCTAGTGCAATTGTAGGCATGCACTAACGGCGCCACATAGGATTTCCAGTCCTTCTTCCTTTCATTATCAAGAGTTCCCAACATCTCCAGCAAACTTCTGTTAAAACGCTCGCACTGACCATTGCCTTGTGGGTGGTACGGCGTAGTCCTCGATTTCTCTATACCAGCAATCTCACATAATCCTCTGATGATCTTGGATTCGAAGTTACGACCCTGATCTGAGTGTAACCTACTGGGGAACCCATAATGTACCAGGAAGTTATCAAGGAGATGTCTTGCCGTCGTCTTGGCAGACTGGTTTCTTGTGGGGATGGCCACCGCATATCGCGTAAAGTGGTCGGTGATCACCAATACATCTTTGATGCCACCTTTTGACTCTTCTAAGGACACAAAGTCCATGCAGACGAGCTCCATGGGTTGGCTGGTCTTTATGTTAACTAGGGGCGCACGCAACTTCGCTCCTGGCGGATTCTTTCTGCGTGTGCATCTATCGCAAGTCTCTACTTTGGTACTAACATCTCGGCTCATGCGTGGCCAATAAAACCGTGCACGCAACAAGTCTAAGGTACGCTCTTGACCCATATGTCCGGTCTTGTCGTGTACTCCTTCAAGGGCCATGTCTCTGTATGCCTTGGGTAGTACAAGCTGGTAGTGATTCTGTCCATCTGCCCCAACACGACTCCTGTGCAATACTTCATTTCTAAAGCACAGTCGATTCCATTCTCTCAGACCTATTTGAACATCTGGCTGTTCCTTCTTTCTCTCCGACACAGTGGGAAGTTCACTCTTTGCTTTCCACGCGTACAATCTGCCAATCACTGGGTCTTCTTGTTGAAGTCTCCTCCAGTCTGTCATTCTCAGGCTGGCAGTGTACTGTCTCCCGGCCATGGTATAGGCTCGTCAACGGCAGCAGGTACTGCTGTGGCGGTGAGGGCAACAGCTTCTACTAATGGTGAATGTGTCACTAACTGACCCTGACACACTGTCTTGAATTGATCAGAAGACAATCTGACTAACTCTGCTGGTCTGCATGTCTGGGGTTTCCTTGACAAGGCATCGGCGTCCCCATTATTTCTGCCTGGCCGATATGTTAGGTTGAAGTCATAGTTTGACAACGCCGCAAGCCATCGGTACCCAGTAGCATCCAACTTTGCCGATGTCGTGATGTACGTCAAGGGATTGTTGTCCGTCAGAACTTCTACATGATTTCCGTACAAATATTCATGGAATTTCTCCGTCATCGCCCACTTTAACGCAAGGAATTCCAGCTTGTGGGCGGGGTAGTTTTTCTCACTTTGCGATAAACTCCTACTGGCGTAGGCCACTGGTCTCTTCACGACCTTGCCGCCAACAATGTGTTCCTGATACAATGCTGCACCGAGGCCTGAAGTACTGGCATCCGTATGTAGCTCAAAGGGCTTACTGTAATCGGTGTATGCCAGAACAGGTGGGTTGGTTAGTTTCCGAATCAACATGTCGAATGCCTGCTGACACTCTTCAGTCCAGACAAATGTGGGTTGTGTTTGCTTACTATCCGTGGGTTTCTTTCCCCTCTTTCTTCGTGCAGGGAGTCCTGCTGTGAGTTTGGTCAGCGGCCTCGCTATGTTTGCAAACCCCTCTACAAATCTTCGGTAATAACTGGTAAACCCAAGAAATGATTTCAGCTCATGCACATTCTTAGGTACTGGCCATGTTTCTAGCGCTTTCACCTTCTCTGGGTCGGTTTCTACGCCATCCTCGGACACCACATGCCCTAGGTATCTAACTCTATCACGGAAGAACTGGCACTTTGTGTGTTTTATCTTCAAGTTGTAGCCTTCGAGGCGGTCCATCACTACTTTCAGTCTGTCAAGGTGTTCTTCAAATGTTGACGAGAACACAATGATGTCGTCAAGATACACCAAACATATCTTCATGTTCAACCCATCCATGCACTGCTCCATTGTGCGCTGAAAGGTAGCTCCTGCATTCTTCAAACCGAATGGCATACGACAACACTCGAAGAAGCCAAGCGGAGTCGTGAATGCCGTCTTTGGTATATCCTCTTCTGACATAGCTATCTGCCAATAGCCGCTCTTTAAGTCTATAGACGAGAACCACTTTGCCCCTTAAGTAAGTCTAGAGTTTCTTCTATGCGAGGGATGGGATACGCATCCCGTATGGTGCGAGCATTCAAACGACGATAGTCCACGCACAACCTCGTAGTGCCATCTTTCTTCTGAACGAGGACCACAGGTGCTGCCCACGGGCTGTGCGACTTTCTTATGGCGCCACTATCAAGCATGCCCTTCAGAACTTGTTTCACTTCATCGTACATCGCTGGAGGTATACGGCGATGACGTTCTCTTACTGGTTGTTATCAGTGACAGGGATCCTGTGCTTTACAACAGTGCAATGTCCCAAATCATCTTCATGTTTTGAAAATACAGGTGACTTTTCATCGAACAGCTGCTGGACGGCACACATCTGCTCACCATTCAGCACTGACTCAGACATATCAAATTCAAGACCTCCACTCTTTATGATCTTCTCCCCCTGAGTATCACAGGTGTGTTGTCTCGCCATTACAACTGGGGGCTCCGACTCGATACCAATCACTGCACGTGCCACTCCCAGTGGATCACCAGGTTTCAAAACTAAAGTCTTTGAAGTTCTGTTCTGTACCACTATAGGTACCTTTGACTTCTTTCTCCCAGAAGTCATCTCTGCTAAAATAGGTCCACTTATCCAACCGCTATGTTCGTCCATCTCCCACTAGGTTCAATGGTTACAACATACTTGTCACCTGGAGGGCCTGACTTCGGCCTTGCCCCACAAAGTTTCAGCTTGGTTAGGAGGAACCCTAAGGGACTCGAAAGTAGAGCACGCACCACTCCCAAATTTCCTTTCTTTCCAATGAATCTGTCTCTGGCCTCTAACCTTTGTAGTGCTTGGCGGCCAATTGTCGAGATCCTATGGCACTGCACTACGCCATGTTTCCTCTTTCCTCCAGTGGTCTGGTATTTGTACAGGCCTAACAAATTAGTGCCGACTGTCACCGGCACTTCTTTCGAGTACTCTGTGTCCGGCACGACCAATGCCAGGACCGTAAACTCTTGCCCATCACCAAATACTTCTTTAGGAAATGATATACCCACTTCTATGCAACCGAGGAACGGCACAGCCTGCCCTCCTGCCCCTCTGATCTCTAGCAATTCTTCAACTGGGTCAATTGGTAATGACTTCAAATTCTGGTCGTAGAAAGATGAACTCACCATAGTAACCTGTGACCCTGTGTCGATCAAACATCTACATGAAATTCCATTGACAAATGCATGCATTTCATTTGGCTCACCAACCAGCCTGTCAGACTTTACACATCTCGTCGCCATAATCGGTGTAGGTCTGGCCTTTCGGCGGCAGGGAAGTCTGCGACCAGTTGGTTTTATTGTCTGAACCTGCACTGATTCAGTCTTCTTTCCTGCTTTCGGTTCAGGGCATCTCTTTGCTATGTGTCCTCTCCATTGCAGTTATAACACTTAACAGTTTTTTTATTCGGTGATGTACAATCTTTAGACATGTGTCCTTCCTCTCCGCAAGCATAACATTTGTTTGGTTTGCTGGGGAGCCCTGTTTCTTTTGTGGTGGTCTCTTTTCGTTCAACTTTTCTTTGAGTCTCTGGTTTTCTTGTCGTAAGTGTTCAATCTCGTTTCCTGCATCTGACCTGTTTCGCAGTTCGTGTAACTCTCTTTCCATTTCTGCAATCCGCCTATCAGCATCAGACTGTAATTGCCTGGCAGCTACCAAGGCAGTTGTTTCTTTTCCAACTCGTCAATTCGGTCTTGTAATGACTGCATAGGTTTTGTCATTGCCTTCAGTAACTTTTCCATATTACCATAAGAATCAGCTTCGTCAACAGCTGTCCTCTCTGCTGCAACTGACTGGTGAGACTGTCTAGCAGGCGTGTGTTTACCTTGGCTCTTAATACTGGCTCTGTCCCGAACCTCTCGCTCAGCAATACGAACAATTTTCTTCAAGTCTTCAAATGTTTTGCATTTCTCTTTCTGCGGTCTAGCAATGTCAATGACTCTGTCTTCTTTCAAGTTACGCCAAAACACAGTCATTAATGCTTCGTCAATGGCGGACTCACGTATACCACCATGTCTTTTCACAGTATGTATAGCCCGCTCTAGACGGTCACCAAACTCCACGGCAGTTTCGTCATCTCTCTGTCGACTGTCTCGGTAAAAACGTTCTAAAAGAGCCGCGCCATCTTCCATTTCACCAAAACTGCCTTCCAGTTTCTTTATGATTTGCTCCACAGTAGCATCACGTCTCATCGTTGTCAATACTCCGGCAGCATGACCTTTCAATGATCTTCGGACAGCGGGGGTTAAGGCTTCGGGCGGATAAATGTTTGAGTCAATCAAAGACTGTATTTGATCCCGCCATATCTCGAATTCAGCGTCACCCTTGCGATTGGGGTCACCTGAAAATGTATCTATACGAGGTGGTTGGTACACACTTGCCAACATGCTCGTGTCTAACCGTTGACTCCTAGTACCAATCAACGTTGAGGGCGTACTTGTCTGTATGGGTTGCGGCTTTGGGTTTGTGCTCTCCAACCCGCTCAGGACACCACTGTCTGGCGTTTCAACATCATCACGTCTGCGTGCACCGCCGGGTGTAGCCGTGTTCTTACCATCTGAGGACTTGTACTGCAAACCTCTCCCTCTGCCAGTCTTGGGCAGCGCCCCAAGGCTGACCTTGGCTCAGACTGTACATCAGTTGGACGTCCTTGTCCCACAGGGGTGGTAAAATCCCCTCCCCTTTGAGCCATATGGACAGTCAAATAGGGTGTTTTGTATGACAGTATAACAAAACTCACTAATAAAAAATACAGCCACATGTAAATAGTACTCGTAATTGCAATAACAAATGACAACAAGAGTGACACTTTGTGCTCACAAGCGGAAATAGTAATCTCACAACATGGGCTTTACACAATGAAACACTTTGGCGTTGTTAATAATGAACGTCACCACAAAAGGGGCGTGGTTCTCATATATATCACACCACTGTTGCTATAACTTTGCCAACATATCTACAATATTACAACCAAACATACAGTGGCCCCACGTTGGGCGCCAATTTGTAACCAGCTCCTGACAACGGTATCGATACAAGCCGGTCCGAAGCTCAGCCAAATTAATTTCTCGAGCTGGGGCCACCTGGTTCGAATTTGGCGTTGGCTTTGTAAGTATACAACAACAGGGAGCAGGGTGTGAAATGAGAAACCACAACACTCATATAACATGAAATATACTCTGTATTACTAATTGCAACACGTGCAATGTTGATAAACAAATACTTCAAATTGTTTACAAAAACTGTTTACAATAACAACAATGTCAGAGAACTGCTTTGTTCTAGTACTGATAAACCGTAAACATCAGTATCGAATACAGACTTCAAAAGATATAAAAAAATCTCTGTACTGAATTATCAAAACTGCATTCAGTTAAGACTATGTCATCGAAAACTATATGCGTTAAAGTGTTCATCAATAAACATTGAAATACCTCTGTCTGCACAACACTTTACTAAAATGGTACACTTGACTCATAAAAACACTCAGAAACTATACTCAGAATATCAACACGCGACTTGGGGTCTTGTATGAAGCATGCGACAAATGTCCGTATTGATCACACACTCGAACTCGAAGTTAACACTCGTCGGGTCGACGTCTCATATACACGAACACTGCAGTTACATCTCTTCGAGTACTCGGCAAACTTCGTGCAACCGTCGGATTCCTTGTTGGGTTGGCGATTACATCCGGGATACTTCTGTAGAGTTTACATCAATCAATCGACGAAATACGCTGAAATCGTCTCACTAAATGTTTACCGCAATGACATCCAGTGTCTATGGGTCACATAAAATGTCAGCAATCTGACTAAACTTACTGAAAACTGTCCGCTTTCACTCTCAATGACGAACGGCTACCTCTCCGCTCTGTCGGCATCTGGTACCACTGCGCACGGCTTCTTCTGCATCACATGTGGTGATCGAGTCGCGCTCGATCGACTGTTCAGGATAGCTCTACTCGTTCCATGAAAACAGTCTATCCCGCGGAAATCTGGTTTCTGCCGACCCGTCAGACTTGGCGACAGTCTGACATGGAAAGGCAAGTCCGTCTGTGCGCTCACAACACTGATACATCTAAATAAAATGCACAATGACACTCAAACTTGCGTCCAAGTTTGACGCCATACCAGAAAATCTAGAAAGTTCTGAAACTGAACTCCCTAGCTGAGTCATAATAAACAATTGTCTCGCTAGTCGTATCGAAATAATTACCATAGCAAAATGTACTGGTTACATATGTAATACTTTTTCAATGCAAAACTATTTGATAATTTACATAAATGTACTTAAATGAAATAGGGTTGTTAGAACTGGCATGTGGACAAAAAGTTTGACCTTAGAATTTCACCAAAATTGTTCATCAACTATACATGGGAGTCAATGATAAAATTGTGAATATTTTTTTTCCAATGAAAAACTTGGTATACTTGTGCATATACAGACATTCAATAATTAACATAATTGTACTTGATTAGAATATGATGGTTAAAGGTGCATATTATGTGTACAAGAAATCTGATTATGGAATTTCACTGAAAATGTTCATCCACTATACATGGGAGTCTATGAGGAAAATATGAATAATTTTTTCCAATACAAAACTATCAAACTCTGTGTATTTATAGACATTAAAGTAGTTAATTAGCCTAGGATGGTTAAAGGTTGATATGTGTGCAAGAAATTGGATTTGGAACTTTACCGAAATGTTGGTTCACTATACATTGGAGTCTATGATTTTTACAATGCTAAACTAAATTAATTTGTACTTTTATAGGTGTTTGATAATTGATACAAATGTACTTGATTCAAATAGGGTATTTAAAAGTTCAGATGTGGACAACAATTATGATATTGGAATTTCACCTAAAAGTATTATTTAACTTTTCATGGTACTAGTAGTCTCAGTACAGGTAACTGTTAAATAATTTCCCTGACAAAACTTGCTATATCTCTAATATGTAAGTAATAGGAATTGTTCATTGCCCTCAGTAAGCTCGATTTACAATAAGACAAGCCTCAGAGTTGCCAAGTCAAGATGTTCATGTGACAGATAATTATACTTTTGTTCAGATTTACAGTTGAATAACTTCAGAGAATGAAATCATGCAACGAATCATTTTTATCTTCCAGAATATTTCTGAACACTGACACTGCTTTTTGACGGGACGGATACTTATGAAAATTAAGTGACCCCCCCCCCCACCCCCCACCCTTTGCAGTTTTCAAATTTGAGGTGACCCCCTGGATTTTGCCGGTCCACCCCCGGCCATAATAACTGAACGCTCCTTTATCTCGTCGCTGGTTACTTGACCAGTAGCAGCTTTTGCAGAGGTAGAATATCTGAATGGAAGGTATCGGCTCTCATTTTCAAGGTCTACAGTCAAGGACAGGAGTCTGAGTGTTAAAACACACTCAGAAAGATATATCCTTATCCCAAACTAGGATCAGACATCGATTCGACGCTCTATGGACTTGCTCCGTCGACCGTGACCTATTGCAGATCAGGAGACTACGCATCTAATACTCTTCCTAGCAAGAGCGCAAACACTTTATGGTGAGTATCCTGGATGCACCCATCCTGTCTTCTCAAGTTTCGTGTTCCATTTATGTAACCGTTCAATGCATGGTGCAAGAACAAGGTGTGTATACATGCATTAGATTTTAGAGCAATACGTACCACGAGCCGCTTTAACGAGTGAACTCTATTGTAGAAGCTGATGTAATCAATTTGAAATATAGTTTATAGAAAGTGTTGAGTGATGCCGTGAAGCTTGTTTTATTGCTTTTCTTTAAATATTGTCAATCGGTGCTACTCATCATTGCCATCCATTCTTATGTCTTCGACAACTTTTACATGTGTTGTCTATAAGCACTTTACCTAAAATGAGGGTTTAAATTACAGGATAAGAGTGAAAACGTACAGTTTACAATCTCTGTGTTGATACATCTGTCATGATTTAAAATTTCCATGTGAAAATAATTACACTGGTTTACAATCTGTATCAATAGTGTGGCAGTTAACGAACTTTCTATGAATAGAACTACATCAATTTTAAAATGAAAAAGAAGAGCACATTCGTATATACATTTCTGGTCGTGACACTTTGAAGAGTCACTTTGAGTTTACTAATGTCAACTCCTGGTGGTAGCACTCTCAGGGGTAAGGGTATCCATGCCTGTGTAAAACTCCCGCAAACGGCCTGTTTTTGGTCCTCCTGACTGTCAAAGAAAAACGATGTATTTTAGTTTGCAAAAACATGGTCCTTGAAGGATGAGAAAGCTCACAAAAAACTCACAAAAAAGTAAAGTTTAAGTCTTTCCTAATATGAGAATTGCTTCAAACCTTGAGTTCGAAGTGCAGATCAATGTCTCACCATAGTCAATAATACCTCTATCTAATCATACAAGAGCCTTGAGGTCAAAACGGATCAGAAAAGTAGAAACGTATGACTATATTAAAATGTGGAGACTCATTTTAAAACTGGTAATATATTCTGAAATGTACAGTCATGCCAGCGTTAAATCGAAAAATGAGATTGTTTCAAATATGACGCCACTTTTTGCACTTTGTTTGCCAAAGTTATCAACTTGCTTCAGATTGTCATGGATGTAAGCTCGTGAAGGCAACAAATAGACAACGCTGTCCTGAGTTAATATAATTTAAACAACCTCATTATTCCAATTTGCATTGCTATGCCTGCCGTCTACAAAGTTCGCCCGCCTAAAGTACGCGCGAACTTTGATAAGAATTCAACATTGCCAATGATGCTGAATGATGATGATGATGACGATGATTACAATTTTCATATGTTCATATTTTTTATCATTAATAATAATTTGATATTTTTAATATTTCTTTATTAATAATGATATTTTTCATATTTCTTTATTAACATTAATGGCTATTGAATACCCTGTGGTAGTTACATGTAGGCTTTGTTGACAAACTGAATATTGTGTATTTCAGCATCCTGTTGGGAGACTGCAAGAAACTGTATTTGATACATGGCATAGAAATCCTGAAAAAATTACCAATAGTTGCCCCGTTACAAGGTCGACTTGTTGTATTCCTGTGAAAAGTCAATGACATTCTTACTTTTTTATTTTTTCGAAACAAAAGTCATGAAATGTGATCAAATGGTTCAAGATTTTGTTTAATTAATTAATACTAACAGTAGAACCGTTTGATGACATAAAAATGTTATTCACCTACCAAACTATTAAATCTGGAAATGTTAAAAATTTGAAAACCAAAATATTTTCAGATCCCCCCGGTGTACCCAGAGCAAACGAAACCTCCGAGTCCCTTCAACTCTAACCCCCCCCCCCTCCCCAGAGTTTTCAAATCCGCTTGGATTCTTCCAGCCACCCTCTCCGGTATTTGTAAATGCAGCCGAAACCATGACTACTACTTGTAATCTAGATAACTATGTTTGCACTGCTCTTAACGTACAATGTAGCTGGAGGAGTTTCTTGCGATTCAAGATAACCTCATCAGAGTGCATAAATACACAATAGCGAACGTCTTTGAATTTTTGTGTGACTTTTTGGTGAATAATTGTCCATTATGACACTTTCAATTAGAGGCATTACTTTTAGTCCTCCCTTTCAATATCACAAAATTTACAATTCCCAATACACCCTCAATATTTTTCAACCCCGCCCTAATAACAGCCCCAATTCAGATGTGCTTGTGAACGCGTGACCTGAGTGTCGGAACAGATTGAAATGCGCCGGCGCACACATTTGGCGCAGGTGGTGGATTTCCGACCCTAAGGGTCAGAGAGGTATCTAGTATTTTATTGCATGGAAGATCCCTTTGCATGGAGTGTATTGATGTTTTACTATGGCAGGATCAACGGCGTTTGTGTTAGCGATGACCGTCTTGGTTCTTTCAGTCCCTACAAAACTGACAACAACATCTCAGCTTGGAGATCATGCACCACCAGGTAACAATGACCATGAACCACCCCAATCCACTGAAAACCCAGTCACTGTGATTGGCCTGTTGGATCGCCTTCAACAACTAGAGGTTCAGTTTGCAGAGTTGAAAAGAGAAAACCAGGAAGTGAAGCGATTATTGTCACAAGCATTGATCGACAAAAATACATCCGTGGCAGACAACCGTGAGAGTGAATCAACTGCAGCCGACCAAACTTCAATCGAACATGCCAAAGAGGCAATGTCAACTTTGGACACGATCGCTAAACCGGAAGAGAAATTGGAGGTCAAAACTGTACCGGGTCGTGTCATCTCAAAGGACATTGAAAATGTCATTAGAATGCAGGTTTATGCCGCTGGAAACACAGGGGTTAATGAAAAGAACAAGGCAGCATATTCAAATATGATTAATAAACAACAGGCAGATGCTCGTTACCATGACAATAGCCTGAAATTAACAGGAGAACAGCAAGAAGTACATGAATTGACCCAGCTATCGGACTATGGAGACGTTTTCGGTGCCCAAGTTAAGCTTCTCAGCAAACTGTACGAAGATTTAAAAACTCGTATACAAGGTACGTGATCAACTTTTGCCATAATAATTGTGCGTATAATAGCTTTTACGTTATGCATAATTATATCTATTGATTGGCATCTTTCCCTACCTCCATGATTGAAGTGACTGCGTGTTATTACAAGTTATGTAACTGACACGAAGTATTGTCATTTCTCTTATTCTTATTCAACGAAGCAAAAAAGGCTTGGTTTATTTATGCATGGGTTGACCAGAAGACTGGCACACCCATGGTTTAATGCATGTTTGTGGTTTAGTTAAGCAGCAGGCGCTTGTAGTGCGTCGGCGGCTCGCATGGGCTGATTATTCACTCTCATCCAGCGTTTGTTAGTGCACGCGTGTCGCCAACGCAGTACTGCTCATGATGCTTCTTGTTATATTTACGCACACCTGTGACTTTACACACACCTGAGCATTGATGCTTGACCAAATTCCCTCGACTGCGATATACCTGGACAGTACTGTAATTGATATGTTGAGTGTCATCAACAACAGAGTCGAATAAAAGTGGACTTCAAAGGTATTCACTATTTAGTTTTCGGCTACTGATGTCTATTCACGTGTTCAATGGGTAGTTTTACTTCAGCGACAGGTTGTCCTCTTCAATATGATTTCACCACTTGGACCAGTCAAGGCTTTGGGTCGAACTGTCTGCATAACGAGTTCAAGTTTGAAAATGACAGTAAATTACACGGACTACAATAGAAACAAAACTTGCACCGCAGAGTTACGCAATGAGTAATGATTCTTAGTTGAGTTCAGAAAGTTGGTCAGGGCATGGTGCCTCCACCGTGGTCAGGGCATGGAGGTATAATCCAGACATCCCATGGTAAGGGACACAGGTCATTGCAAACCAGGGGATCGGTAGAAGATCATCGCGTTTGCGACAGGAGTGGGTAATTCTTTATTAACTTGCGTAAAAGGAGTTTACAATGACTTACAACTCACAAGTGATTAATGTCACACTACCATACACAAACCAATCAGCAAATATTTCTAATGGAAAAAATCATGAAACGAGTGAAGTTTCACATCAATAGTCCAATTCGAACATTGTAAAGATAGTGCTATCATAAATAGTATCGCTTCTACTGTCTAAGGTATTATCAATCATAATTGTCAAGAATCCACCATTAATCAATATGTATCAAAGTATCATATTTTAATTTAAACCATTGAAGGGAACAATTACATTCACGTAACGGTGGAGAAATATTAGAAACTTTTTATTACCTTTGTTAATATTCTACCATTTTCCTCTACAGTTCAGGACAGTAAAAAGTGTGCGTTTTCCGCAGCCAGATCGAGTCCCTTGCTTGGTGAAGAATACGCACAGAATATCACGTTTGATATTCAGTTTGTTAACAAAGGCAAGTTCTTTGACAGACGTAGTGGCGTGTTCACCTGCCAGATTCCAGGAATCTATTACTTTACTTTCAACATACGAACCTTCGAAAACAAAACAGTTGGCATAACCCTTGTTAAAAGCGGCAATGTTGCAGTTGTCGGCATGACAACAGATCCAACGGAACGTAACATTATGCAGAGCCAATCGGTGATGATTCAGCTTGCATTGGGGGACCAGGTTTGGTTGCAGCTTGGACCTCATCAAGATTACGCCATCTATAGCAATAAGTATAACTACATAACGTTCAGTGGGTTCCTTATCTATGTGAACAACGTATAAACCAGTACCTGGTGGTTGTGATGTGGAACCTACAGAAAAGCAAAATGCTGAAAAGAAGGTTTGAAAGAACAGTGTGTGAAGTAATAAAGACTGCCCTCACCGACGGTTTTCTATACAGTTTCCTGCGAGAATGATATTCATTGAAAACTATTGTATGTAGCTGCCTTTATTCAATAAAATCACACATAGATTCAATCTGTTTAATGGGGATATAGGCCAACAATATACTTATGAACACTTCGCATTCGTCGTCTCCTGTAAATCTGTTACACATATCTGGAAATATATATGTCACATTATCAACAAAAGTCCAAAAAATAGTATAGCAATAGTGGAGACATGACATACATGATTGCTGCCTTAATCATAATAAGTCTGATGGTGTAAACTTTGACCTTTCGATAAGAGAAAATTGTGCGAAGCGATTTCATAAAGAAGAGTTTATGTTTACATGTTTCTGGAAAAAAATATAATGTAAGTGTAGACTTGGAGATTTCCATGAAAAACTTGTTTTTCTCTTGTGGTTATTTTCTTTTTTTTAAAATCAAGTAATATGATTAATTGCTCTGTTAAAATTTATTTTGACAATGATTTCATGAACATTCTACCAAACGTTACCAATTTACTAGTGCTTAATAAAAACGTCTTTTTAAAGCAAATGATTACCAGGTACATTGAATGTATGTTACTTTTATACTAGTTGTATTCACATTTGTAAATGATAAATTGGTTTAATAATTTCTTTTTTCATCTGTATTCATATTAAGCTTGTTAGAAAGTGTAACACACTTAAAGTGGTTCGATGCACACTTTGATCAAAGTAGAATACGATCAAAAAAGCTTCGTTGCAAATATGTTTGCGTTGGCGCATATGAGTCACGTGACGTGTGATCACATAAATCGGTAGCAATGTTGTAGATAATTAGTCTATTCTATTATAGCACATTTACTTTACTGATTTTAAGATGTTATTGTTTTAACACTTTATGTACCGGAAATTTTAACTTCCTTTTAACTATGTAATGACTTCAGTATTACTAATAAAGTATAGGTGAATTGTCCATAAAGTGAAAACAAAGCGGCTTATTGATGCCTTGCATTAACTAAATACAATTATGTAAGCAAGTAAAGTGTAGATGATACGCAAGCAATCGTAAACCATTGGTAATGACCTAATGTTGCTGAGATTTACAGAATTTTATCGAAATTCTGTAATTTCATCTTTTATCTTGGAGATATAACTAACTCGACTTAGCATCTCAGAAAACGAAATACGACTGAACGGATAGCCATTCACAGACATATACTTGTACCAATTGTACAGCACTTTTTATATGCTTTCTACTCCACACGTAACATTCCAAGCGTAAGATAATGTTAAAAATACAGCGTACAAGCTATGTGAAATTGTGAATGGAACTGTTAAAAGAGTATGCTAAAATGATAATTTACAAAGTTACATTTAGAGTTTACAACAGCATTGGCACGATTTTGTCTACTGCAGTCTATACCGATCGAAGACACCAACGAGTTTGTCTATTGCAATCTATACCGATCGAAGACACCAACGAGTTTGTCTATAGCAGTCTATACCGATCGAAGACACCAACGAGTTTGTCTATTGCAATCTATACCGATCGAAGACACCAACGAGTTTGTCTATTGCAGTCTATACCGATCGAAGACACAACGAGTTTGTCTATTGCAATCTATGCCGATCGAAGACACCAACGAGTTTGTCTATTGCAATCTATGCCGATCGAAGACACCAACGAGTTTGTCTATTGCAATCTATGCCGATCGAAGACACCAACGAGTTTGTCTATTGCAATCTTTACCGATCGAAGACACCAACGAGAAAACGGACGAAGTCCACTCACTCTATACTACGATAGTGGATATGTTTAATCCTTACCAGATAAAGATTATGTTTAATCCTCATAAATCTGGTTTGCTTTTGGTTTCAAGGACCGATGTCTTTCCTGCCAAATTGAAGGTCCATGCCATGCTTTAGTATAATTCAACGCTGACAAGATATTTGCTGTATTTATTCAACGTAAAAGGCATCCCTAGCCAAGCATCCGTGTATGCGATGTGACCCATAGTTCTGCAGGAGTGTCAGGAATACTTCTATACGAAGATACGGTGAAATATGTTAGAAAGCTTTCAAAGAGCGTACTATGTCGGCGAGATTTATCTATAAAACGAAAGCTTATTCACATCTCAGTTAACACAAGGATTTTGTCTGCGTTTTTTGCAAAAAAATACTATTATAATTTTCACTTGTGTGATATCGAGGCAGGTAGAAATTACATAAAAGCTTATTCACATTATGTTTACTTACAGCGATCTACGCCCATCGGTAGAAATTCATATGCTTATTTTCAAATTTCTTCGGCTGTACAGAACTATTGAAGAGAACCTTCAGAATATCGATGGCAGTCAGTAAAAAAGTGGTAATAAAAAAGTGGTAAATACTGAGTCTCTCTTCTGAATTGGTATTGTGTCATACACTTTGACCTCGATTCGGTGATGGTTAAACGGCTTTGGAGTTAGGAATGTTAAAAAATTGGAACAGATTTTTTGTTACTGCACATTTTGATATTTACCACGTGACGTTTTATCGTTTGTGGTAAATGTACCTTTGTACAGTTTGTCAGAATCATTGTCCGATGGGCTAAGCAATAAAACAATAGTTATTTTTCAATATATATATATATATATATATATATATATATATATATATATATATATATATATATATATATATATATATATATATATATACACACACACACTAACCAAGATCTCGATCTCGCTGTTTGTTTTTGGTTTGGGGAATTTCATCATTGTTGTCAAAGGTATGAACAAAATATGTATAATATAGAAAGTATGTCCGCACATTGATCCTAATCAATGCCATAATATAAAATATATTTCTTACAGTGTAAAAGTTTTTATAATATTAATCCGTTATGTCGATTTGTTTAAGGCCTGTGCTATTGCTGTACCGTACCACGGTATATTCACAAAACCTTAACGAAAAGAGAACAATTGTACGAAATAGGTCTCACAAAAGATCTTTACCAATATCGCACATCTACCTCGAGTATTTATTTAGTGGGAAGTAACGTTTGAAAAGAACCTTAGATACCATATGGGCAGTGTGGTACTTCAACATATGGGAAAGATTGTCCTATATATACAGTATAAGTTAGGACACACGACAAACACTTAACTAGTCTAAGTTTAGAAAGAATGTAACGTGAATATGTAATAAACCAACGAGAGCAAAAAATATTCATAAAGACAAGTTCATTATACATAGCCTACATAGCCTTATTTTTATCATTTTCATTAGTCATCAGTAAACTTAATAGAATTCCATATTTTGGCACTCAAGTCAAATGGATTGATAAGAAATATTTGTTGAAAATTAACTGCACACATTATCGGGAATTTGACGTGAATTTAAAGGACAGAGGGCTAGTGATGCATATACTACGTACCAGTAACACGTCTCACTTTTGTAGTTGTTAACATGGGAATTGCAGTAATATCCAAAGTTACTGCGCCCTCTAGAACTTTCTTTCGCAGTCTTGCGACAAATTGAAGACGCAATAAGTTTACGCTGAAATTGGGACTTTCAAATTACTAGTGCTTTCGGAAAGAGGGGATTGCCTATCAGCCAGACATTAGTGCTCCTCGTCGCATATCATTTGGTGATATGTAGCAGCTACCTTATTCTGTAACTGAGTTCTAGCATGTTGGATTGTAGAAAATTAAAACAATAAAATGAGAAAATACCAAGAGTAGCGCTGGGTTATGGACGATTAACTTCAACTGAGTTCCTCTGAATTTCCGTTCATACACTTTTATTTTATAATTCTAAAAAATAGGCCAACACCCTAACCTCCCCCGGCATTTCTCTGAGTGTGCGTGTTCTTTTGTTTTGTGGCACAGTGCATAAATTTGTAGGATATAATACTCTACAATATTTCTATCCCGTACCAGAAACTTTTACCGGACATTCAGTTTTATCGAATTACGGAGAATCTTCTGGGTTGCTTTCAGATTTACTGCTGTTGTCTTGCGGAAAAAAATGGAGGTTTCAAATATCTCCCATACCATGTGCGTTGATTTCACATCATACTCATCGTTTAAAACAAATTCGCGGACAGTCAATGTTTTTCATTCATTCATCGATCATTTAGGTACACATATGCCATCCATGATCGTATTCTACTGTCAATTAAAATGTAAAACAGATCAAGTTTTACCATAAATCTGACCCAACCAATCTAGTTCTGTTTGTAAGGGGGCCGTCATTATATACCGCCTCGGGGGTCTGAGGAATGTGAGGGAGGTCACTCAAAACGTTGAAAACTCAAAGGGGGTTGCTCAAATGGGGAGAGGAAGAAGGGGGTTACTCAGTTGTTTGTGCGAAATAAATTGAAACACCTCTCAGATTGCACCATTCAACGCATCAATTTCTCAAAATTTTCGATGCGAGAGGGGGGAATACCTCCTCTCGTCCTCTCCCCCTTCGGGATATTCTGACAGAAACCTTGTAAAAGACAAATTGAAAACACATCTCAGATTGCACCAGACTGCACCATTGCATACATCAATTTCTCAATTTTTCACAGGATCTAGGACAAAACTGAACTGTTGTGAATTCATCCTTTATTATCACAGAAACATATTTTCATTGACTTCAGTTCAATAACCATTTTGACAACTAACCATACCGTATTCAGGCTTTTCATTAGAAGCTGGTAGCTAGAGAAATGACACAAGAAGGTCACAGATTTCCCATTCCTGCATATTCTTTGGTCTTTAATCTCTGGCAAACTGAAAACTGTTTTTCACAAAATGTATTATCATTGTTTGGTTGTTGTATATTGTGACTCAAACACTGATCATGCAAAAAATACAATGAAAATATCAGTGCTCAATGTAATTTTCAAACAATTTTACCGAGTGCAAAATGTATTGAAACACCTCTCAGATTGCATCACTACATACATCAATTTCTCAAAATTTTCGATACGAGGAGGGACCCCCCTCTCGTGCTCTCCCCCGTGTGGTGTTCTAAAAAGTTTTACTTAATAAAAAAAGAAATTTTAAACACTTCTCAGATTGCATCAGACTGCACCGTTGCACACATCAATTTCTCAAAATTTTCGACAAAAGATAGGCGACAGCCCCTTCCCTCGCGTGCTCTCCGCCCCCTGTACTTTCAAATTCTGCCCAGTCAGATATCCCAGTGATTACCCTGTCATGATACCCATCCAAGTTAAACAAGACAATATGGTTGGATACTGGTTATAGCGTGAGCTTTTATATCCGTATCTTGTTGTCACTTTATAGTTCATTTTGTTGGTTTCACCTTTTTCAACCGTCATGAGATAACCGATGATAATCTAGCAGGGTACATCAGGATTTGAAAGGTCTTTACTATTGCTGTATTTATGTAAATTTTACAAATACATGTATCGGTATTAACTTTCTTAGGGGGGTGGTCAGTCAAAATTTCTAAGTTAGAGAGGGGGTTACTCGAAATTTCGGAGTTTGCGATGAAATTCCTCCGACCCCCCAGGCCGTTAACATTGACGGCTCCCTAAACGACTGAGCCATTATCTGACCATTGTTTAATCGAACACGATATATAAACACCCTTGGAAGAGGGTTGGATAAAAGATTTGGCCCATTCGCCGAGGCCTAATTTTTACAACTTGTGAGTCACACAGCGCAGGTTCCAATACAAACTTTAAGACTCGGTCTTGAGATCCCGACTGATGCATTTCACATCGCACCTTTCAACCATTCATTTTAATGATTTGAATACACACATATATATATGTATGATAACCAAATAATAAATATTTTCTAATCAAAATGGAGAAAATAAGAAACTTGGGGCCCTTCATGATGCACCAAACTCTTTTGGACTTCCCATCTCTTCATCTAATACCAATGTGTATTACTAAATATCCATCAAAAAGTCATACTGCTTCGACAAATATGGACCATGCTCTTTGTATGTGAAAACACTGTAAAACATGTCAGTTCAGCTACCATCCTTTTTCAGCGAATTTAGCTGAGTCTGTCGAATCGATAATTTAAGATTCTACTAAATTCAAACTTTCCAATGGTTAGGGTGTTTTTTTTAGCTAAATTAAGAACCTGTTGATTGCAATGAAAGAGTTTCACAGTAGATCAAAAGTCACCCCTTAATTTGGTAACAAAATATGGTCTTATTCTGGCTCGCATTCTGGTCCATAGCTAGAAGAAAGCCAATCACTAACAAACACTAGCCCTATCTAGACCTAGTTACACACATAATAAAATTGGGTACTCAAATGAAATTTCACCGTATCATTGGCACAACATTACAACATTAACTTGACCTTCCACTGGGCAATCCCACGTACATGCATATCTATCGTCTATGTCACTCAAAATGTTGGCCATAGGTAAAAACCAATAATATTAGTTAGTTTGGTTTTGTTATGCACACTGTACATTTACTTTGCTATATATTTGTCAAGAGTCCTTTGTGCCCAGATACATACAGATACACAAATACACACACAAATACGCATGCACACATAAGGTACTTTATTACATGCCTCGAGGTGAATGCAAATCAGTGCATTGATTTGAATAGGAACATCCGGGATGTTAGCGGGCCGGTGAACGATGTACTGACCGGTTTCCATGGTTACCGGTCCAGTGAAGCCTTTCGATGTTTTCGACGTCAAAATAGACGCTTAACGCTAGATGTAAAATATCCATGCGCGCACTGCTATTTTGACTTTCGTTAAAATCTGTTTGGTGCTGGTCGATAATGGTAAAATTGTTTGAAAATGCCCTGCTTGTAACTAAATGTCATATAGCATTAACTGTGAAGAGGCATGTAATAAAAATATTATTGCCTGAATACATGGGTTTATGTGCCCTCGCAGCAGGAGACAATTTGCCCTCCTGGCGTCGGGCAAATTGTCACCTGCTCTCGGGCACCTAAACCCATGTATTCAGGCAATAATATATAATGTGCCTCAAAAGTGAAAGACTCAAACTTCTGCTCAAACTTTCCTTAATGAATCTTTCAACCATTCTCTTTCCAAATCAAGAATAAACATCAGGGGTCGCCGTGAAAAGTTTGGTACTAGAGAAACAAATAACCCAAGATTTACCGATATTTAAAATTCCAAATGGCCGCCATCCCTGTGTTAACACTATAGAGAAAAATAGAATGTTCGAATTTCGAAAAACTAAGCCTGTGAAAAGTTTTCTTACATCAAGTGGTATATCAGAAAAGAATTGTAAAAGTTTGGGAGTCAGAATATCTGTCCCCGAGGTGCGATCTACCATAAAAGATTCTCTTATCTATGTCAAACACTGACTAGTGATTTATAAAAAGACATGTATCACAACAAATAAACAATTTTGACAATACTTCAATTCAGGGAACACACATACCGAACACTAGATCAATCATATGAGTGGTTTTGAGGCAAAGTTGAACATCGATGTAACAATCCCATCAAGTTATAGAAAAAGTTACCGTAGAGCTTTTGAGATACCGAGCTCCATCTACAGTTAACAGCATATGGCATACAAAAAGCCCAGCCATTAGTTAGTTGGACCTATGGTCTAAAGGACTAAAAATTAAAAATACATAAAAAATACTACTCTAAGTGGAAAAATTCACTCAGAAATCTGCATAAGGCTACTGACCACTAAGGGACTGGCCATTTTCTTCGGCCTGGAGGGGGAGGGGAAGGCACGGTAGAATATTTTTTGCCGATGTCAAAAATTGCCTGACCCCTATCCCAAAAACAGGGTGACCCCCTGAAATGATGAAATTCGTGGCTTGAATGACGAAATTTGTGGTGTTGAAATTCAAAAACACACTGACCCTCCCTTCATCATTGAGCATTTCAAAAACATGGTGACTCCCCCCCCACCGAAAAAACTGACCAGTCCCTAAAGTAAGGGCAATGAGGAATCAAGAGTGTTACAGAGTTCTTGATACACTGATATTTTCACATAATATCAACCCCATTTCCACATTTTTTGGACTCAATTTATTTCGAAGATCATTTCTTCACCCCATGCTTCATTTCCATATCAGATATCTAAGCTACTCTCACAGCTGCTATTTGAGTAGTTGAAGTGAATAAATGTAGACAGCCAGACATACCTACATACCTACAGACAGACATGCATACATACATGCACACATACACATTCATAGATACATGTATACACACACATACATATGGTATTACATGCACACAACATGCATGCATGCAAACCATTGTAGTGAAAGGTTAAAATAAGCCGTGAAGTGGTTGGCATTGATAGTAGATCATCTTGTAGTGTGTTTTAATGTGTGTCATTGATGCTGATTTCATTACGCCTGCTAAAATGCTAAATGCTGATGTACTTCACAAGTCATATATACCACAGTTCTCAACTGTGTGAAACAACAGTAAGTGGCTAGTTGAAATGTTACTGCAGTTTTCAAACTATTTATACATACCTGTATTGCTATATCTTGGTAAAAAATAAGATATTACTCCAAACCACCTCACTGCATTGTCATTCACAAGACAGAACTTGAACTTTGTTCAACTTTTATGGAAATGAAACCTGTCTCAATCAGTTCATGAAATTGAACCAGTGGAATACCTACAGAGCATTCAATAAGTGAATGCAGTAGGCACCTCACTAAAAGGTCTAATATGAAGAGTATTTTGGTCACTTTGTCACTATGGGCTGATGAAGTAAACATTTTAACATAGATATTTAGATGGCAAAGGCAATTTTATTTGACGTCATATTTTAAATGCATGTTTTGTCAATACAGCCATTACAAATTGAAAATACTGTGCTATCAATGCTGAGGACATACGACATTCAAATAAATTATCAGTTTATGTTATTGGAATAAGACATGGCAAAGGAAGGATACAGGTTTGTACAAATCATCTATCAGTATCCTCATTACTTTCAAAGTACAAACACCAATAATTTGAGGTACAGCGAGCTTCAAATGGTTATTTTGTCAACCAAACATTGTATTATGTAAGTTATTTAACTTTGGTGTTGGTGCGCAAATATGCTTTGACAGTTTGCTAGTCTTCTTACATGTGAATGATGAAACCTATTTTTCTGAGTAATTCAGTTATAAAGAGAGTGAAGAAATATTCAGAAATGATATCTTCTTGGCATGTCATTCATGTCGACCATGAAACATAAAATTGCAAGAAACCAAAGCAATGCAAAATAAAGAATGTAGAGGTATTTAATTTGCTGTGATGTTACTAATAGACAGTTGTATTGCCTCATCATATCAAGAATTCATTCTGGAAACTAACGGTACCATTATAGCATGATTTATTACAAATTGTCAACTGTCCAATGGATAGCTTTTGTTGAGACAGATCAAAGTGTTAGTTGATGATTCCCCTTTCACTTTATTCCCTGTGAACAGATCAGCAATCACCATAACACTGGGTTTGGGTAAAACCATGCTGGTGAAAGGGTAACACCATTTGACTAGTGCATCTGCAATACTAGTTACTCTTACTGAAATCTGAAATACACTTTTGGTTTGAAAAATTAACGTAAAAAACTCTGTCCTTGAAATGTACCGTTCATATGGAACTAAAAATCGTATCACTAAGAAAGAAAATTTTGAGCACTTCAATCCATACAGCTTCACTATCTCAAAGAGATCATTTGCAATTATGTAAAACAGAAATTACAATTGCTAAATTTTTCCATTTCACAGATACATGTACATGGTTGGAAGAATTCCTAGCAGAGAAGTCATGAAATGTTTGAGTTTCACAACATTCTACTTTCACAAAATCATGACAAAGAGGAAGATGCTTGTTAATTCCAAAATTACTGATACTATCAAACCTGTCTTTTCCTTCATGTACTGCACTATCTACTTGTCTTGTGTTATGTACAGAAAATATACACTGTGTAGTGTTATCAAAGAAACTTACTTAGTTTTGTTGTCATCTGATTTTCCCTTAATGACAACATATCAAAATGACACATGGTATTGGTATATCACTCTATTTTGAGCTGCAACCTGACCTCACTCACTGAATTCACAAAACTAAGATACTTGGGACAATGAACTTGTTTCATGGACAGAACTCAAATCTTACAAAACTGGACATTGGCAATTTGTGCCTAATTCATGTTACTAACCACCACCGTCTTGCTGTAGTGCAACTGTACATTTGTTGGTACTGTGTGACCAGCCAATACAAATGTGTGACCAGCCAATAGTGTGACCAGCCAATAGTGTGACCAGCCAATACAAATAAGAGACTACAGAGGGGTGACAATGGTACAGCCAATCTAGAAATGTAGTAAATTGTCAAATAGCTGCAAAAACAGCCACACAATGAACTCTTCCACTAAGAAACATAGCAACTTCATAGTGGTATCAACAAAATGTAATTTGTGTTGATCATATATATGTATATGATACATCCGTAAATACATAAAAATATTGTATCGCATTTATTAGCCACAATACCGGTGATCTCAAAGTGCTAGAACAAGATTATTGATAACATAACAACATGAAAAATGGATAATTGTGATATAGGGTTTGCTGTCATTGAATTGTCACAAAACAGCAAAGAGAGAAAATTATTAAGAGCAAAGATATCTTTTATTCTATTTAAATAAATTTGCTGTATCATCTCAGCAGGTATCATATGATGAAGATTTTGATAAAGTAATATCAGCTAGAGAATGAAAGCTTGCCTGTCAGCTATTACAACACTAGCAGATTCTAAAAGATATATAAAAGACAATTAAATAAAAACAAGTGAATTTTCAGGAAGAAGTACGCTGTGCTTCAATTACCATGTCTTATGTCATGTAGTTCTACATGTACTGGGAATGGTTGACATTTTACACATGTGCACACTGGATGTCCTGAATACGTGTTGAGTGAGGAGTCAGTCTCTAGGATTTATACAATGTCAAACTGTTGTACTCTTGCCTTGAACAAATGGTTTTGCAAATTCTACAAAGTCATCTATCAAAACCGGCCATGCTCCTGCAGAAAAGAAACAAAAATAACATTGGATTTTTACAAGCATTTCATCATTAACTTATTGAAGGAGATACGATTCATCTTCTATACACGGCATCTATGCCATACATGAGGACAATCTTTAGACACATGTGACATTAGGAACATTAACAGAATGAAGAGTTACAATGGAAAAGATTTAGCCACTATTTGTTTTCCTAAATAGTGTAAGAGTTGGTAATATGTGATACATCTTACTCACGATACCCTCTAATGACAGATTTAATCCTGAGATCAAAATCAAGTGGTAAAATCCTCTACATTTTATAATTTTATACCCTTTTCTCAAATTATAGATATTTGCGACGATGGAATTTTCCAATACACAGCAGTATATTGACACTGAAATACCTAAATTTTTGCAAAATTCATTATAAGAACTGGACTTGCTAGCTGGACTTTCACGATTTTAACATTTGAACAACAAGAGCGTTAAGTGCATAAACATTACATACTGCTGGGATTTCATCAAACACAGCATTGCATTGGTACCATTGACAATATTTGCAACCTGATTGTGAATCCTCTGTGTTGTCTAACTGAGTATGTGGAGGGTTTTCACCAAACACAGCATTGCATTGGTACCATTGACAATATTAGCAACCTGATTGTGAATCCTCTGTGTTGTCTAACTGAGTATGTGGAGGGTTTTCACCAAACACAGCATTGCATTGGTACCATTGACAATATTAGCAACCTGAATGTGAATCCTCTATGTTGTCCAACTGAGTATGTGGAGGGATTTCATCAAACACAGCATTGCATTGGTACCATTGACAATATTTGCAACCTGATTGTGAATCCTCTGTGTTGTCCAATTGAGTATGTGGACGGTTTTCATCAAAGTAATGAAATTCATGATGTGATAAGATAACCAGCATACAATTCAGTATGCCATTTGTTATTATCAAAGGTCCAGGAGCAAAAACTTTTTTGTATCATTTGCATGATTTTGCTTTCAAACTAAAATAAGCACATATATATGTATCTACATTCTACTGAGGGGTGTGTGTGAAAGTATCATAAACCACTGACTAAGACTGTATGTGCAAATTGAACAAGATGACTAATAAACATGTGGAATGCAAACAGCAGCCTCCATGCAAAAATGTAACATAAGTTGGACATGGTGAATATAAACATTGGAATCATCACAGAAACAACATGGTATAATCAAATCAAATGCATCAGCAGTAAATATTCTCAACTAACATTGTAATTGTATTCCCGGTCTCCTTTGTAATATGACTACCGGTACTTTTTCAAAATGGCAAGAAATATAAAATACTGTGAACACACTTCCAATCACCCGCCAATTCCACAATAAACGAATGTTTTAAAACCCAGTCAGAGGATATTTTATATCATGGGTAGAATTCAAAAAACATCCTAAGGAAACAGGAAGGCATTTTTTATGTCAACAAATTTCAAAGAGGTGAAGCTAATGTGTCCATAACCGAGTGACTTCCTAATCTCTCTTTAATGCTGTGTTCTGGTCAACTCTATCAATCCCTTTCATAAATTCATAGCATCATTTTACTCCACTGTAAATGCTTTATTTATTTTTACATGGCAATGGCAATGATCTCTTTGGAAATGTCACTGTTTACATAACATTCTGATCAATTTCTTCTCTTAAATTTTACATAAATTCTTCATAAAGCATTGTCTTTAATTTCCTATTGATCAAAGGTTTCCCTGTGCCAACCATCATCTTTTTTTAAAATTTAATACAGCTTACCTTCTTCATCGTAGTTGCTCATGTCATCTGCTATCATATTACTAAAATCCAGAAGTAAATTCCAAGTGTCCCTTGGGATAGACTTTTTATGATGTTCCTGGAACAAACAGTAAAATGGCTCAGTTTTACAATGATGCAGCTGTTGCTTAGAAAGTACAAATACTACAATAACTTGGAAATGCTCTTTGTTCATCTTTTCCTTTTTGACTTTTTACAGCGCTTGTCTTTTTAGTGTGGAGTTTCAGGGTTTGGCACACACGGGTTTCTTGACTGTAATGTACAAGTTGTTGTACTCCGACACATAACATCAAAGGATGCGTCGATTGCCGCACGTTCTCTTATCATGCAGAATGATACGGAGCTATAACACTGTAGCAGAACTTTTACCTGTCATCAAATTTTTTTCGTCTGACAAAGGGGGGGGGGGGCTCATCTTTTTTCACGAAAAATTCAGGGGGTCTATATTTTTTTGAACACCGGCGACAAGATTTTGCCAGCCCCAAGGCCGTAGAAACTGAACGGTCCCTAACGGAGGGCTTCTCAGATTTGATGGCTTCTATGAACTCAACTTCAACGTCCAGTAACACTCTTTGTCGACCACGGCGATAGTTTCTAGGGGATTTACTGAACCGGTCTTGCAAAAATGTACCCAAATCTTCTTTTAATACGGTCGTTGCTGCCAATCGCAATTTCTTCGCTGTTTGTACATATGATCCACGAGGTACAAAACCAGTCGCCTGATCACCACCTATCTCCTCTATTTCGTGAACTACTTATTGCCGGAGATCACTGCTGGTTGCCTTTCCATGGGTTTAGGTTCTTCCCTGTGTATTTTGCATTATTTCGATAGATTACTCCAAGGCGATAGCTATACGAAGATACGACGATCAAATGTGGGTCCTTTTCAGTTCAGACCGACAGTTGTGACCGTTAAAACAACTCGCTTAAATTTGCATGCAACAACACTGCACTGTGCGGCATTCTCAGACGAAGACAGAAATGAAAACGTGTCGTCTGTCTTGGATAAAATGTTACATTTCCATCTGGTATTTCTTTGTGTCGAACTGTGAACCTTGGCTGTGCCAAACAAAAATCCGTGTGTGCCAAACCCTGAAACTCCACACTAAAAAGACAAGCGCTGTAATTTTCATTCAATCATCTTATGCTTTGTTATGAAATGGTTGCAGTTTTTATTATGATAAAGCATGAACTATAGGTTGAACTTACCGTGAGAAATTTGCACCAAAGGTCTAAAAATTTAAATTTGCCAGCAAGGACTATATTCCAGTAAGCTATTGCCATGTCAAGATCTGTAAAATTGACGGAAAGTGCCTTAATTAACAAAAAAGTAAAAGCGGTTCATTTCATCATCAAATGATTCTACTGTGACTGATTCCTGATTGGTAATAGTCTATATGGATATAATGAGCTTGCTCATAAGGAGATTGCCAAATTCAATCATGTTTGTTCCAGAACTCATCAATGACACAAGGGCACCGTGGACTAGTGGTTAGGGTAACGGACTCACTATCGGAGGATGGTGGGTTCGAGACCCGGTTCAAGTCCCGGTAGATCCAGAGTAGCGGATTCACTGTCGGAGGACAGTGAATTCGAGACTCTAGCTCGGTGTTGTGCCCTTGAGCAAGGCACTTTACTCCTAAGTGCTCCATTGGGGTAGTGGGTTATGGGTACCTAATCCTGTAAATGGGCTAGCGCCCGTTGGATGATGGACTAAATAAATAAAATAAAAATAAATAAATTAATGACAAGTACCATGTGTAATACTTTTTGAAGTTTGAATCTCGTATTTGAGTGTGGTGAATTGATTGAATGTGGTAAGAGCTAATTAAGTAACTTCATGAATATGGGCAGGAGAACACTGTACATAATTTTATTTTTTTTCTATAAATTGTAATGTAACTTAAGTTACAGCATAGACTCTCGAGAAAAACGGGACAGGCAACTGCGATAGAGAACAAAGGGTCTATGGGATTAGCAGCGTGCGATCTTCTTGGAATAATTAAGAGGTGTTAATGGGTCGGGGACGGCATGAAGCTGGACCCGATCGATCGACTGCACAACGTCCGGTTCATAGACACGTGCATGCGGGTATACGGTAATAATGTTTTCGGATTACAAGTTATTTCGGATTACCTGCAAGTCCATTTTTAGAAAGAAAAGTGTTACAACTATTTTGAGAAGAATTCGTCAAAATGGTTTTAAAGTACTTTTTACATATTGGTAGCGAGATTCGATGCAACTAGAAGTCTGCAGGGAGTTAGTATGTTGCTGTAAAGTGACAAAGTTTTGAATAGAAATCCGAAACACATATCGCTGCAGTTCCAGACTTGACAGCAGTTGACATCACAGAGTTGTTTACATTCCGCAATCGTCCGTGTATCTCCGAATTTTCCCTCGTTTTTGCAGTTTTTTAACCTCGGAATATTTTCTGTGCGAGGAGTGCTCCATGATTCGGTAAAGTATGTATATTAACTACTGAAATGTTGTTGTTTGAAAATTGTGAACGGCCAAGTTTACGAGGACAGCGTTCAGCTTTGTCTAAATGCATGTCTACCTTACCGCTTCTGACTCCAACAACCGTTGGAGAGTCCCGATTTATCGCAAAATTCTCCTGACAGCGAAAGTCAGTGTTAGAAATATATTTTCTAGTACTTTGCGGATGTACACATGTGTAGCTTATCCGAACTTTGGTGTTTATTTAGGCTAAAACAGTACCAAAATGTTAGAGGTCGTGTATTTGAGCTCCAATGGAGTAGTCATTTTTGTGTGCCCTGATTTTCGTCAAATGTTGTGTGACAGATAAAATAAATGTCAGATTTTCGTTTCGCAGGACTGGGGAAGTGCAGACCTGTCTAACTTGTAAATGTTTGTTGTTATCGGAGAATTTTATGGTACGGAATGTAAACTTACATTGTCGATACCTAGCAAGAGTTTTCTGCAGCGTCTATGGCTAAATGTACACTTTTTATCGTCTTTTTTTTTCCTGTTGGCTTCAGCTAGAATCCAAAATGTGATCTTCATCGTTACCAGAACATTCAGCATGACTAATATCAAAACACCCTAAACATTCTCTTTTCCATTACTCGGAACGTGCCATGCAAGAGCAAAGTGAACATATTCAGAACGTCAGTTTGATCGTTAACGAGATTCAGTCTTAAGTAAGAAGTATTGTTGTCGGAGACTGCTTGGCAAATAAACTTTAATATTTTCCAAGATAGATCGCACAAAGAAACCTCAGCAGTTGCCTGTCCCGTTTTTCTCGAGGGTCTATGGTTAACAGTAGCCTTTCAAATGTTTGGCTGAAAACACTTGAGAAGCAGTTACTTATATAGTTCAGCTGGGATAAGTCAGTGACCTGCTCTATGAATAGACTGATATTACGTTATGTACATGTTTCTGAATCATAGTTTGAATGAGAGTTTAGAACGTCTACAATTGATCAGTTCAAAGCATTGAAAATGACACCACACTCACGTCTACATTTGATCAGTTCAAAGCATTGAAAATGACACCACACTCAGAAATGATAGTCAGGGCCATACTGTGGCATATAAGCAAATCTGTCCTACAATTGCTAAAACACAAAACATGAATGCATGTAGAGACAAGCAAATTTCATGACTGTTTTACCATAAGACTACTGAATCTGATTTACTAAAACAATGTCCTTGCCAAGAATGAGTTTTACCCTATGCATAACTATAATTGCCCGTCTATCTTTATTACACCACTGTTCAATAAGTATTGAGACTTGTCTGTGAAACCACTCAAGTTTGTCAGATACATACTGTACAAAGTGACAGAGATAAGCCCTGTTTGGTAACGATACTGTAACAACTGTTAAGAAAATAAACAACATTTGGAGGGAATAGTTGTACACTTACCTAAACCTTTCTGGCCTGGATTTTTGGCAAAATTAAATGTGAATTGATACAAGTCTTTAAATTTGGCGGGATCTCTAATTTCATTTTCTAAATGTGACAGTTTGTTCTTTAGTTTGTCAGTAGAATCACAGCTGTAACAAAAAAAAATGGATGTATAATAAGAAAACAAGAATAAAAGCTGATGAATTGCATTTGTAAAGCAAGATATCGTCATTAATATAAGTAACAAAAATTATCTAGCAGGAGTTCAACTATAATATAGTGGCTTGGAGTATGTTTGGTGCTGTAACATAATTGCACATTTCATTGACTGTAAAATAGAACAAGATGTCTTAGTGTTAGCAATGAGATCATAATGACAGCTTTTGATTCATCATTCTACATTCTCATTCAATCTCTTAGCGTCCTACATCACTGAATTGGTGCTCTGACTGACTAAATGAACAGGGAATTTTCAGTATGAAGATATCACATTTGTAAGGATTTTGTTATAAAAATAGAGAATAATACCCAGAGGAAAAAGATAGCCAAGAAGCCTCTTACAAAGACTGCATTGGCTTTTACATGCAAATTGTAAAACTTTTTTGCAGGCAGTTATGAAAGCTACTGTAACTTCTGAAGTATTTACAATGGATGGAAAACAAGGTTAAACATTCTTAAAGATGGGAAATCTAGATTTTAAACTGATTAAGTGTAGCTTACAGTTTTGTTGTCAAATGGATGTGGGTATAAGCTGGTACTGCACGTTACAATTCTGACAGAAATAATATTGAATTTTCTGCCTCGGATGGATCGGTCTGCTTGTGGACAAATTGTCCCTGAGGCTATCAGATGCACAGTTAAATTATGTATTCATTGTTTTAATATGCATTACGTATTTGCATGTGTCCTTTATTAAACCCAAGATGTGTAGAGGGGTTGCAAAGTTGCACAACCTGGTGAATCTGTTAATAAAGGTGATGATATAGCCCAGTGATTTGAACACTGACTCCTATGCTATGTGAGTTGGTACCGTAGATTGTGAGTTCAGACCCAAGAATCTTGAAAAAAATTACTGGATTCAACATGGTATGACCCAATGAAAGTAAATCTTAAGTCTTTCCTGGAGGGGTGGCATTACCAGAAACAGTGGCAAATTATTCTTAACAAGTGACAAGGAATGGTAGAATGCATGGTTGAAAATTTTAATGGCTACATCATGGTGTGATATTGGTAATTTTTATGACTGTGCTGCAGACATAACATCATTAATAGCATTATGGACACTGCAAGAAAGAGTAAAATTCAGTGTTTGAAATCACTTGGCTTTGATACAACTCAACCAAGCACATATGACTTACCCAAGTTCTGTCATTCCATCAATGAATTCCTTCCATGTAAATTCACATTGCGTTGCTGCTTTAAATTTCCAAGCGATTATGAGTACAGTTCTGCTCGTGGGATCTAAATTTAGGTCCTCAATGAATTTTGCAACACCCTCTGCAAGTATTTTATCTTCTTCATGTGAATCTGTAGATACAAGAAGGAAAAAGTGGTAATCACATATATACTACATAACAACTTCAGATTTTCCTCGGTATTTTTCATTAAGTATGCTGTGACTTAAGTTACTGTTCAAAACAAAGAAAAGCATGACATGTTTATCAGATTTCAAGTTATGTACGTGTAACTTACTGAGCTGAAACAAGAACTTCCTGCAATGGCGTTTTGTCATACAAGTAACCTAGCATTTTAAAACCTATGCTATTTTAAAATTAGAAATATGCTCAGGACATAGCTCTAGAAAGCACAGAATTACATGCAGCTTTGTATTCAATTTCATGAAGATCATCATTTTACAGCCGTGGTAACTTTTAGATGTGAGAAAATTAAAAAAGGTCTCGCTCTGTCATTGTCACAATTGTGTATCACATTATTCTCATAAATGAGAATTTACCTTGCAAATCACCTATGTTAGCTTTCAATTAAGCTTGCAAGCCAGTGAAGACTTAATTTAGGCCAGGAGCTTCAAAATAAGCCCACACAGGTGGTGGACCAAAAAAATATTATCAAAGTTTGAGCATCAGAATAATTCCTGCAGTGCATTCTACCATAAGGTGTAATTTTCTTGAACTACCACTTATGTATCTTTTCTGTTAAGGATAAATGAAACATAAATAGTGAATCGTATAGTTCAATTGATTTTTTTCCCCTCACTCTTGGCAAATTTTGTGATACATTTGCTATCTCATGGCTTTATCTGTGTCTTTCCTTTACACAAGTTGTTTGTCTGTTGATTAGTATGAGCAGTATAGCATTACGTGAGTAATAATAATAATAATAATATTTTTATTGCTTGCTTGTAAACATAGGATTTACGTCACATTTGTGGCAATAAAAGTGTGATACAAAAATAAGTTCAAATTTTCTTCAATAAAGAAAAAGTATTACACTATAATAATATTAGCTAATAATAAATATAACTAGGTATTTCTTTGTTTATTTAAAGTAAAAATATAATCTGCAAGTTGTTTATTAAAAGATAACTCTTGTTTTGTTAGTAGAGAAATAAGCTGATTTCAGTATTGTCGTTTGGGATATTGATTTTACTGAAAAAGTTGAGTATGAAAAGATGGGTGTATCTGAGGAGCAATAAGTAGAGGGGTATTGTGTCTGGTGTCTATACCGGTACAACAAGGTTAGTCCATGGCCATGTGATGTAAACACTAAGATCACAAAAATCTCTGGTATACTCTACAACCTTGTCATCGACGCATTTGTGCCTTATATTTTTTTCAGCGACCTATATTCATGATGTTAAGATTAGTACAATACAATACTTATTGCTCAACAACACACTCAAGGAGTGCGGTAAGGCAAAAATTACAAAACTCAGCAAACACTGGATGAAGCTGCTGCTGGGGGAGGAACTAAAGTACAAGAAATAAATTTGGCAAGAGGTAGTTTATCTTTGTGAGTAAAGATATATATGAACTTTTCTCTGTCATTCAAATCAAGAAAGCCTGGATTATACAAACTTGTGGATGAAAATAGACCATCTCGATACGTTCTGTATTTTGGACATTCTATAACAAAGTGAAATTCATCCTCAACTAAAGACTTACAAAACTTGCAGAATCTTTCATTTGCAGGAACTTTAGGAGTTGACCTTCTACCCAGTTCTATTTGTAGGTTGTGATCCGAAATTCTTAGTTTTGTCAGCCACCTCCTATAGGTAAAAGATCTTATATCTAGCAAGTAACTTTCAAATTCAAATTTTGTCTTAAAAAGTCTGTAAGTTCGGAGTTTATTCCTCTGCATTCCACACTTCCTTTTATCATTATGAATGTTTTTCAGCCATGTTTGTTCATAAGTTTCACATAAACTATCATATACATTATTAACTGTGGAATAATATTGCAAACACAAGACCATATATCGCTCCCACTGTGAGAGTTCAATATGCTTTGTATATAATTATACCAATCTGAATTCAACCTGGATGTATAAGCAGATCTCAATAAGATGTCATCTGATAAAACCAAACGATGCCAGTATTTGAGCATGTGTTTTATCACCATAAAGTGTATTGGATATCTACCCAGCTCTCCAACAACACCATCAGACGGTGCATATTTAGAGACTCCTAGGATAAATCTATAATAAGAAATACTAACATCATTGAGAAAGTTACACTTGTCATTAATTTCATGTCCCCATATTTCACAGCCATATGTCATAATAGGAACAATTAAACTATCAAAGAGTGATAATGCAACTTTTACAGAAAGTGAACCATTTTGAAGGCCCTTACGAAGGCTGAAAAGAGCTTTCATTGCCTTCAATTTAAGATTGTGAAAATTACCTTTGAATTTACCATTTGGGTAATGACAAACAAACTGTGATACGTGTAGTACAATAGCCGATATCAAACATAAACATGGATCTTCTTGCATTAGTGATCACACGCAGGGAATGTGAATCAAAATTATACGTTGATCACGATCACTCTTGACGATGAAAAAAGTACCGAATGAATTTAATGTGATATAACAGCTTTCGGTATGACCATGGACATTTTTTTATCACGTCCATGGTATGAAGAAAACAATAACAAAGATGGCACTGTCATTTCTATTTTTAAAGTGACCCACATGAAGCCCTACATGTTTCCCTGTGTCAGAAACGATTCGGAGAAGCGCTACATACCTTTGTACCTGTTGTAGAGTTTATCAAGATTCCTCTTGTCAACCGATGCTTTGGGTTCGCGGTAGTACACCTCTGGATTTTGGAAATAATTATCTGAAGCGACGTCTAACTTCCAATCGTGCTGCGACAGACAGTAGATGGCAGTTTTTTCACCCGTGTTTGTGAATGCAATAAACTGCCGCACTTTCTCCCGTTGTGACGATTTCAACTTATGCTGAAATATTTCGTAATTATGACATTGTTAATAAGATCAACATTATTATTTCAGAAATTGCAATATTATCGACAAAAGTATCCAAATTTTGTGAATGTTAAACAACTTACCATGTTGTAAAGTTTCCGATAGGAAATTATACGATTCGACTGAGTCTGCGTAACATCTACCCCGATATTTCCCATAAGGCATGCGGATATTATCCTCGAACAATATAATTTATTCTTCTCGTTATATTATTCATAATTACAATTGTAGATTAGATATTTGTATGATTTTAATGCTTAAAAATGTATATCATTATATTTGAAATAGATAAATTAATGAAATAAATCTTTTTGAAGTGTCTGTACCTTCTTGTAACATGAGTATTTCCTTTGTCTCTTGAAAAGTACTGTAGTCGCCATCTTGTTTCCTGCAGATATGATATGGTCGCTCGTTCAACTTTGAGGTAGAATTCCACTTTTGTTGCTATAACGATGTGGTATGAAATATTACCAAGTTTCGTCATCATAGCTGGTATGATAACGGTCGTTGGTCTATCCAACGAGGGTTTTCAGAGGCTCCAAAATGGTGGCAAGGTAAGCCTCAAGTTCATATCAGTGATATTATCAGAGTGTTATCTACACCACCGTATTTGCAGTACTGGGGTCCTACTAAAAACTGCCCGGCAATGCCCGGCACTGCCCGGCGACAAACAGGGCACTGCCCGGCACGAAATAAGCGCGTCAGTTATCACAAGAAGTTTATATCTACATACCACAGACCACTAACTCTTATTAAAAACCTAAAAAACGATAGTTCAAGCCTCAAAAACGTCGATTTACTGGTCTTTAGTTTACCTTACGCTGGGCCGGCCCTCAGAATAATGAATTGTACATCGATAACATCAAAAGTGGAAAAAAAAGAACCGGGAATCTGGAACTGTCAAATGCAATATGCAAGCACTTGCTTTCGGACACCCCATCCAGCAAGACTTCAAAGTACAAGGCGAAGTTTGGTTTAAATTTCGATAGGCTACTACCCCTTCTCTCAGTAAATAGTATGGTTCTGTAAACAAGATTGCGTAGGGCCGGCCCAGCGCCGTAACTAACGACCAGTAAATCGACGTTTTCGATGCTTGAACTATCGTTTTTTAGGTTTTTAATAAGAGTTAGTGGTCTGTGGCATGTAGATATCGACTTCTTGTGATAGCTGACGCGCTTATTTCGTGCCGGGCAGTGCCCTGTTTGTCGCCGGGCAGTGCCGGGCATTGCCGGGCAGTTTTTAGTAGGACCGCAGTACTGTGTAGCTCGAGGTTTGCCTGGGTACACGTATTTAGTTTTGCCTCCGACCCAAATGCCCTGGTAAGACCCCTAGCTACAGAACTGCAGCTACATATACGTTTGCATCCATATCATATACGCAGTGTTTCATCTCGACAGGGGATGGGGATCCCTCTTCTGCTGACATGTTGGCGCCCCCTCGTAATTTTTCGGGGGGGGGGAGCAACCCCCCCCCCCCCCCCGAAATGGTACCAGTCACACCTTGTAGCCAATGTCTCTCAGGCGCTCGGCACATTTTACTTACAACTTGGTGCAGCGATTGTAATCACAGAACTGTACATTGAATATCGAGAGCACCTGTAACTTGACTTACAGTTATATGGTTTGTATCTTGGACAACCAGTAGTTGCAATATTGTAGCGCTACGGTGAGGCAGTCGGTTATTTTTGGTTTTTGCGACTTCGCTCACCGGTAACGCTACAATGCCGATTGCCCTGTAGAGGTGAAAATAAGCGCACCCCATTGGACAAGGCGTGTTGAGGTGAGCTACGGTGAGGCGGTCAGTGAGTTTTGGCTTTTGTGACCTCGCTCACCAGTAGCGCTACAATGATAATGGCCCTGTAGAGTTCCAAATAAGAGCATCGCACTGGGCGAGGCATGTTTATGTAGCTGCAAAATTGTAGCGCTACGGTGAGGCGGTCGGTGATTTTTGGTTTTTTGCGACTTTGCTCACCAGTAGTGCTACAATGCCGATGGCCAGAGGTGAAAATAAGCGCACCCCATTGGACAAGGCGTGTTGATGTGATTACCAACTTCCGGTAATGGCGGCTCCCAGAAACACCGATGCCCAATGCACGCCCAATGTTTATGGAACGCAATCGACGTGTTTGAACAAATTCCAAACCCAATAAACGACAAGATTAGTGAAGTATAGTATTGAGTCTTCAGTAGTGATAAATCAGTACGACCAAATGCAGTAAATATGTAGCATTTCACATCAACACGCCTCGTCCAATGGGGTGCGCTTATTTTCACCTCTACAGGGCCATCGGCATTGTAGCGCTACTGGTGAGCGAAGTCGCAAAAACCAAAAATCACCGACCGCCTCACCGTAGCGCTACAATTTTGCAGCTAGGCATGTTGATGTGAAATGGTACATATTTACTGCATTTGGTCAACCAATTTATCACTACTGAAGACTAAACACTATACTACATTGACATTGTCGTTTATGGGGTTTGGAATTTGTTCAAACGTGTAGATCCAATCCGAAAACATTTCTTGGAGCCACCCAGAAACACGGATGCCCCACGCTCAATATTTAGCCCTTTCCTGTCAGACAGTATCACTTCCCCATCTGCCAAGTCAGTGAAAAGCGGTATTGAGCCAAAACCATATGTATTTTAACCCTTTTCCTGCCAAGTCGGTGAAAATCCGCTTGAAATTCGGTGTAGCTAGAAGCTGAGCAGCCACGGCCGTTATTCTCCTAAGGCGGTGGAAATCGGGCTACTTTTTGGTACCCCCTTTCCTGCCTAGTCGACAGAACTACGTTTTGCTACCCCCTGTGCGTTTAGGGGTCATCCGAGGACAGGTTTTCTGACAAGGAACGCCTTTTCCCCTCGAAATGGGTTCGCAGGGAGTCGATAGACAGGGAAAGGTGCAGAAACCTGTCCGCCAGTCCCCCACACCCGAGGGGGGCTGGTTTTTTTTTACCGCTTTTTAGCGGACTTGGCAGGATAGCATGGTGACGTTTTCTGGCGGAGTTGGACGTACTTGGCTGCCTGGCACTATAGAGATTGCTGCCGAACTTGACCAACTCGGCAATGCTAATCTAGAAGGCTACCTCTTGCAAACGACTTGGCAGATATGCCGATGGTGCGAGACGAAAGTCACTTATTCAGTTGTGCGTGACTGAAAATGAGAACGTATTTTTGACGGGACGGCTCGACTTGTTCCTCCATGGAACGGATATGAACGACTCGAAATACCATTACAAACTGGTGTCCGACGTACTAAGCTGGGCTTCAGCTCTGCAAGTTCAAGCCAGGCAACGTCCTTCACTGCCTTGGCCGTGCCATTCAATGGACGTAGCTTTGGATTTTTTATTTATTCCACCGTCCGAAGTATTGGCTCTGGTTTGCAGGCAAACGTATCCTCTTGCCGACACATTGGTAACTACGTACGCTGTTTGCGTACAGAGAATTCAAAAGGGCACATGAGGTCAATATGCTACATGTACGGGGATACCGCCTGCATTTAGCAGGGACTGCTTTTGTTATGCAAACCAGCTAGCAGTACAATATGGCTGCCAGCATGTGGACACGTTGATGGCTAGAACAATGGAAGCATATTGCGTTGCACCCGTGCATCGCAAAAGTGAACTGAAGACTTGGGGGTAGTGACTGGTTATCACT
Organism: Ptychodera flava; assembly: GCF_041260155.1. Lineage (NCBI taxonomy): Eukaryota > Metazoa > Hemichordata > Enteropneusta > Ptychoderidae > Ptychodera > Ptychodera flava. The sequence continues at coordinate 2,756,848 of NC_091946.1, forward strand.
GGTTAGCTGCAGCCCAAGCCATGTCGGTACAAACCCGTACCTGACTGAGGACCACTCGATTAAGTCAGTAATGAACGGTAACACTCGTAAGCCAACTCCCAACTGAGCTGGCAAAACTACGTAAAGCTGTGCTTCAATGGCTCAGCCATGTCGTTAATACAACGGCAAAAACGTAGTTTTGTGCTACACTGCCAAGTCGTTGGAGGTACGTATTCAATTGACCCTACCCTGGGGGAAACAGGACAGGTTTGACGGTGCTGCTGCACCCCTAGCACGACCCTCAGGGTCTCTGACTAACAGACGAGTGAGGTGATGTTTGTGCCTAGCGGACTTAAGTAATACTGAAGGAGTTTATTTCCGAAAAAACAAACATGAAACGGCAATAAAATGACGCACTCCCAGGGGCAAACAAAGCCGGTGACCTCAATTTTTTTCTGCAGCAACCCTTGAGCTCCTTCCCCTGTCTACGGGCATGTAGAAATTATCGAAGTCTAACACGTATAAGTACGGCTAAAACTACCCTGAAAATGGGCGATTTCTGCCAAAATGGCTGGCAGGATAACATGCAGGAGAGCCAATCTTTTGCAGGCACATATTATGGGGCGGTTTTCTACTGACTTGGGAGAATAACGGACAAGGGCGCTCGGCAGGAAAAGGGTTAACCCACTTGGCTTGTTGGTCTGTTATAGCATCTTTAGTCCATAAAAATCAAGTTTACAGTATTTATGTTTTCAACGGCCTTCAAATGTTCAATGTGATGTTCAAATGCATCATATGGAATATGTTTTGCTTCGTTAATTTTAACTGTCTTGACTTGATAGTGAAATATGAACCTGGCAGGAAAAGGGTTAAATTATGATGATATCTTCAATTTTGTACTTTTACAGGTAATTTTGCCATTTTTTGTCAGGCCATTCTGAAATGAGCTATCAAAGATATCCACCTCCATCAACACTTGTTACAAATAGTTATTTTGTACATAACACAGCGGAGCTCTATCGGCTGTTAGATCGCTTGCTTCTTAAAAACTGCTTTGATATTTGGTATCAAGGTCTCTTAGGATGACCTTAGTGAAATAATTCCATACAGTCAGGAAATGCTTGATTTTGTATCCATGTCTATAGTAGCTTCAGGGACATTGGACCTATGTTTATTCGTGATTTGGTAAGAGTACAGTTTGTTTCATTTAGGAAATTTTGAGCAAAAGTTTAAGTCTTTCACTTTCAATGGGCATGCGACCTTAAGTCTTTTTAAAGCCATCACATGCCCCACAATGAGAGCTACTCTTTCAGATTTTGTTTTTACCCTTTCTTCATGAATATTTTTGAACATGCGCTAAATTACAGTGGTTTCAGAGGCTGTATGCAGCAAGTGTGGTGTTCTTTCCTAGACTTGCTGATTGACTTACTTGCTTTGGCATTTAAACAGTGCAAGACAATGACTGACAGGTTCATGTGACTGAATTCATATACCTGATAGGTAAAACGAAGGATATTGAAGTTAAGTCCAGCTATATGCAGAAAGGCAATGATAAATATCAGAGTATTTTTTTATCAGAATAAAATTAAATGGGTAAATGGACGTGATAAAGATATCGCCAATGCAGTGGTTGGCTGATGTTGAAAAGGGATGAAAGGTTAGGCTATCCAGAAAAGTTTATCCATGTGTGATAATGTGATATATATATATATATATATATGTATATATATATATATATATATATATATATATATATATATATATATATATATATATATATATATATATATATATATATATACACACACACACATACACACACATATATATATATATATATATATATATATATATATATATATATGTGTGTGTGTGTGTGTGTTTGTGTGTTTGTGTGTGTGTAATATTGATATCATAATTATCAATAAACCCATACACATTTTGTAATTTTTATTGTTTTGTTGACATAGGTTAAGAGACAAGTGAAATGCAGATGGGATTGGCTAATGTTGAAAAGGGATGAAAGGATAGCAGGAAAAGTTTTCAAAGTGAAAGTAAGTATTTGTGGAATGAGCAGGTGACAATGTCTAAGTGTGAAGTTGTTTCAAATGGAAATTTGTGTCAACTGCTGTTGAGACATGGGAGTAAACTGTCAATCCTGAGGTCTAAGAGGTTGTAGACTCTCTCACAGTCCTTACTGCCTGACATAATGAGCCCCATGTACTGGCATCATCAAGAACACAGTCAAGTGAAGCTAAGCTACAAGCTGGCGTAAGCCAGCCTTGCTTTGCTTGGCTCTGTTGTTGAGGGCGCCAGTAAAAAAGGGGGAGTATTACATAAACCAGTTAGGACTTTTAGAGAGTCTGAAGAGGTTGAAGCAGCCTTGGAGTTTGATTGTAAGTTAATATCTACTCTATGTCTCTGAGTAAGGTACATATAGTAATGAGTATGGAGAGACATGTAAAACATACAGTACTTGTATACATGTAAATGTTGGCCGCAATACATTTTCTAGCAGGAATATTTCTTACTGTCACTGGATTTCATTAGGTATTGATACAAATTTAACAAATTTTTAGAAATGGACAAATTATTTTGGTTTTTGACTGCAATTTGTTGGGAACGGGGTTTTTGAAGTAGACTTGAGTTTGAGCAGCACTCCAGTGTAGACATGATGTGTTACTAGCTATTATTCCATGCTCCATGTGCTCCCCACTAATGAGGTGTGTTCTGTGCTACAATGCACCACAGTGCGTGAGCGACCAGCTAACACCTTTCAGAACACAGGGCTAACCCTGTACTAGCGCTGCGTTATCAAATCGGAAAGTGAGTTTTAGGCTGTACTGTAGTGTTCTCCACAAATGAAAATAAAAGGCGGGCGGCTAATTAGCATATTTATTTGCATAATATTTGCATACAATTTACATATCACCAGGGCTATTCACAAGGCATTCCAGTGATGAGATACTAGTATACTTCTGACATTTTTAATATTTTTCTCCTTTCAGCAGTGATAACTGGCAAGCTATACAATTTATTTTCAAATTTCAATCCTTTTTATTTACATTAAATAAATAATAAAACATCAAAAGTGAAAAAAAAAACATTGAACTAATACAAACAATACACAATTTAGTAAATATATTGCACAATACCAACATGAAAATTCAAAAGTAGGCCTACATGAGAAGTAATCAGTGTTCGAAATAATCGGTGGCAAATGGTGGCACGTTTTCATATGATCCTCTGTTACTATATGTTTGTCTGTAGCCCGATTGGTAAAGCCATGAACGTCTTTTTTTACGTGCGGCGTCCATGACAAGTTGATACGGGACTGAATATTTGCACTAAGTTACAATGCGGAGTCAGCGGAGCATGCCTGCAGAGAAACATACGTTGACTTTAAAACTCTATTCATAATAAAGAGAGGCCCGAAAAAAAAAAATGATACAAGGTATTTCCAAGAGAAAGATTTGAAATTTCATCGACTCATAGTTCGGCAAACGTACAAAACTTTGACAACTGCGCGGCGTAGGCTGCCATGCATGTTACGTTTGTGTGGAGCACGCAGGCGCTCTTGATCTCGATCACACGCGACCTTTGAACTATACAGTACAGAACCGTATGTACAGGGTTCTGCCCACGCCGGACGGCGCTGGACGGGCCCGTCCGGCACTCAGAATTTCCGACCAGCATTGACAAGTGACCGACCGGCACTTGCAGTTCAATGCTTTGAACAATCAACATGAATGTCTACAGGGTTCTGCCCAGAGTTCAAAGAGTGCTGGACGGCTCATTAATATTCATGAGCATTAATATTCATGAAAAACTGTAACATTTATATCATGCTTGTATTTTTACATTCTTAGGGCTTGATATACAAATAATAGCCAATTCCACTGTACCTTCAAAGTATTTTTTCAGTTTTAACTGAACAAAACAGAAAGAAAACAATCTTTAATAGTTGTAAAGGAATCTTTTGAAGCTTCTGAAAAATAATGTACCACTTTTTTGTCATCATTTTCCTGTGCTTATATCATCCCTCACCACTATGAAGTTTGGATTACCATTGCACTGTACCAGCATCCAGTGTTTTTTCAAATGACCTAGGTGGTCTTGTTACTGCTCATGCGCAGACTCTATAGAGTTTAAACCAAGAACTTAGGGGTTGGCTAATCGGCCATAGTTTTGAAAGTGGAATTTCTCGATGTCAAATTCACTTCAATTGCTTCTTGATAGTCATTGTAGAATGGGAAAATTCACAAACAGAGAGGCTTGTTGCCACGGACAAGTAACTTTTGGCTTATTGACCTGAAAAATAAGTGAGTGTTCATTGATAATTCAAAGACTGGATTCGTTGACACCAAACTTGCTCGTGACTTTCATTGCATGCAGTCTTTCCACAATGCCACTCATTGAGTTTGAACTGAACGTTGAAGAGTACGTTTTAGTTAGAAGTCCTGGTTTTTGTGCTCATTTTCGCTTCCGTACTTCATTTTTGTGGTGTTATAAACCTTGATACAAAGCAAAAAAAATTCAGTTTTCCTCCTTCTTTCGATCGAACAGAGATACTGTGTGACAGGAAAACCGTGTCAAGTTCATTAGGGCGATGATCTTGTGAACGTACGTTCAACAGCTGAACAGCTTTCATATGCAAAATCAGCGTACGGTAATCAACCAGTGGTATTGTTTAAATAGCATTTTATTGAAAGACATTCTATAGTACCATTGTTTTCATCAACTCTTCATGCATTTTTATGAACTCTTGACCTCAAAAGTGTCACTCATAGACATTCATGTTGATTGTTCAAAGCATTGAACTGCAAGTGCCGGTCGGTCACTTGTCAATGCTGGTCGGAAATTCTGAGTGCCGGACGGGCTCGTCCAGCGCCGTCCGGCGTGGGCAGAACCCTGGTCTATGAGTGACACTTTTGAGGTCAAGAGTTCATAAGTGTCACTCATAGACCAGGGTTCTGCCCACGCCGGACGGCGCTGGACGGGCCCGTCCGGCACTCAGAATTTCCGACCAGCATTGACAAGTGACCGACCGGCACTTGCAGTTCAATGCTTTGAACAATCAACATGAATGTCTATGAGTGACACTTTTGAGGTCAAGAGTTCATAAAAATGCATGAAGAGTTGATGAAAACAATGGTACTATAGAATGTCTTTCAATAAAATGCTATTTAAACAATACCACTGGTTGATTACCGTACGCTGATTTTGCATATGAAAAGCTGTTCAGCTGTTGAACGTACGTTCACAAGATCATCGCCCTAATGAACTAGACACGGTTTTCCTGTCACACAGTATCTCTGTTCGATCGAAAGAAGGAGGAAAACTGAATTTTTTTTGCTTTGTATCAAGGTTTATAACACCACAAAAATGAAGTACGGAAGCGAAAATGAGCACAAAAACCAGGACTTCTAACTAAAACGTACTCTTCAACGTTCAGTTCAAACTCAATGAGTGGCATTGTGGAAAGACTGCATGCAATGAAAGTCACCAGCAAGTTTGGTGTCAACGAATCCAGTCTTTGAATTATCAATGAACACTCACTATTTTTCAGGTCAATAAGCCAAAAGTTACTTGTCCGTGGCAACAAGCCTCTCTGTTTGTGAATTTTCCCATTCTACAATGACTATCAAGAAGCAATTGAAGTGAATTTGACATCGAGAAATTCCACTTTCAAAACTATGGCCGATTAGCCAACCCCTAAGTTCTTGGTTTAAACTCTATAGAGTCTGCGCATGAGCAGTAACAAGACCACCTAGGTCATTTGAAAAAACACTGGATGCTGGTACAGTGCAATGGTAACCCAAACTTCATAGTGGTGAGGGATGATATAACCACAGGAAAATGATGACAAAAAAGTGGTACATTATTTTTCAGAAGCTTCAAAGATTCCTTTACAACTATTAAAGATTGTTTTCTTTCTGTTTTGTTCAGTTAAAACTGAAAAAATACTTTGAAGGTACAGTGGAATTGGCTATTATTTGTATATCAAGCCCTAAGAATGTAAAAATACAAGCATGATATAAATGTTACAGTTTTTCATGAATATTAATGCTCATGAATATTAATGAGCCGTCCAGCACTCTTTGAACTCTGGGCAGAACCCTGTATGTACATAGCGAGATTATTCGGATGATCACACGAATGATGACTTTAGCTCGTGCAGTTTCTTTTACTTCATTTCATTGTGCCTTTAATATTTTAAAACGGTCACGGATTTTGAAACTTGATCAAACGCAACTGCTTCTCAAAGTCAATCGAGTGAATCGCATGCAAGTTACGAATGCGTGACAGGAAGTGACACACATGGCTTCAACGTCATGTGGACGTACACGGATCTCAAAATGGCTTACTCGGCTCGGATACGCAACGACCTGAACACGCGAAGTACCATACTTTTTTTGCGTCTGATATTTGTGTCAACCAATCGTACGATTTTAGCCACATCTGATCGAAATCACTTTTCCTGACCTTCGGATCCTTACAAGTACGAGACATTTGCGGCAATGGTAGTTGCCTATAGTGTAGATGCTTTGACTGAGTGCCCGCTGGCAAAAATGCAACACCGAGCCTTGTACCGTGTCCGTTGTATGAAATGGACGGTGTCTGTACGGTACGGTCGGCAGCTTAACATATTTCAAGCTTTTTGAATTGAAGTCTCAGCCAATGTTCATCGGCACTACGGTCGTTTCACACTAAAAGCTCGCTGAAATAAAAGCGTGACAAAATCGCCGCTGAGAAACAATAGGTCTTCAACCACATTTACTGAAGAGTATCGGCGGATATGAAAGAGGATCGAGCGAAAAAAATAAAGGATCGGGGCCGATCCTGTTAACGGCTTGGGGAGAACATTGAGGATTGCATGCAGTCGCAAAACAAACCAACAGATGTGTGAACGGCCCCTCTTTATTACACGACGTTGTCAGTTGCTGTCATTTTTATTCAATAGGCTTTCAGATATTGTTCGGACAACTGACTGTGAAAACAGTTTAGGCTACAGAAAACAAAGGTGGGCGGGCGAGATAAAAGGTGGGCGGGCGAGATTAAAGGTGGGCGGCGACAAAAAGAAGCCGGGCGCACCGCCCGTCAAAAACCCCTCGTGGAGATCACTGTACTGTATATGTAGAAGTTGAGGAAGATACAGTTCAGTGTGTCCGTGCCAAGCTGCACAGATAGTAAGCAAAGGTTGAATACGATGAATATTTGGACAGTGCCAAGAGCAAGCCAATTCAATTGTAAAATTTAAGTGTAAAATTAAGATACAAATATCATTTCTGCCAAACAGTAAACTATTAGAGTTACTGTATTATCATTAACTGTTCAGTTTTTACCTCTATTTGCATGTGCCTTGTGAAATTTCATCATAGTGTAGATGTGTTAGTAACTTTCCATCATGCTCCATCAGCCCTTGTATTTATACCCTTGTTAACCAAAGTAAATTTTTTAGACAGTCGCTTGATTCTTGCACTTGGTTTCTATATGTATTTACTGAAATTTAACCAGTCTCCTTTGTAGGCATAATTTGACCAGTCAGCTCTATAAACATAATTTTACCAGTCACCTCTATAGACATAATTTGACCAGTCAGCTCTATAGACATAATTTGACCAGTCAGCTCTATAGACATAATTTGACCAGTCACTTCTATAGACATAATTTGACCAGTCACCTCTTTAGACATCATTTGACCAGTCACCTCAATGGACATAATTTGACCAGTCACCTCTATAGACATAATTTGACCAGTCACCTCTGTAGACATAATTTGACCAGTCAGCTCTATAGACATAATTTGACCAGTCAGCTCTATAGACATAATTTGACCAGTCACCTCTATAGACATAATTTGACCAGTCACCTCTATAGACATAATTTGACCAGTCAGCTCTATAGACATAATTTGACCAGTCAGCTCTATAGACATAATTTGACCAGTCACCTCTATTGACATAATTTGACTAGTCAGCTTTATAGAGATAAATCCAGTTTTGCAGTAATCTTACCAACCCTTTGTCTGAAACAGTTCACTATCATGCAGTATGATAGAGATACTATACATGTGATAAGCAACCATTGTCTACAATATTTTATTTTGATGGCCTTGCAAAGACAAAAACATTGATCAGTGTGTTCTCTTTTTGTTTCAGGGCCTTGAAAATATTCCTGATGAGTAGTGTGTACATACAAGTGTTGGATTGCTGTATCATAGTTGTGTGGAGTTAATGTTACACTATTATCATGATGGACTGGAGATAGTTGCTAGAATTTCTTTGCCACAGTTTGAGATGGTTACCAAGATTTCATTGCCACAGTTTGAAGCAAGAAGAGAGACAAAGTTTTTATCCCATTGCCAAGCAGAGAGTGTTTGATGTGCCTGTCCCCATCGATTTAATTTGCCCACAGTAGTAATGCTTTCATTTGTTTACTTTAAAAAATTTGTGTTCATAATTGAAATAAAAATATGGAATTTTCAATGACACTGATGTTTTTACTCTTTCTGTTGCAAACATGTGCACACATTGAATGATATGCAATGATCAAACTAAGATTTATTGTAATTGAATATCCCTGTGTTGCCAATCTGCTGAAGTCCTCCATCCCTGGTTCTCCAATTAGTGGTTGTTGACATTGACTGTTTATGTTATGTTAGTTCTTTGTTCTCATTTTGAAAGCTGTACATAGTTAGTCAATTTGCTTAGAGATAAAGACTGATAATAAAACTTGCAAGCATTGTTAGCTCCCATATGCCATAAATAAGAGGTATTCATATAGGCTTGAAAAAAATGTCTGTCGTCTGTATGTTACATAATGTGTGTACATCCGTCCATCCATCCACATCAAAACTGAACTGCAGCATCTAATAACTTAGTATTTGGTGCTGAGGTACACACATGTGAGATGTAAATTTGTTCAAATGAACGCATCTTAACAAAAGGCAAAATTAGTCAAAATGCTGAAACATTGGAACCTCTGAATGGATTTGTGTAATATCATAAATATCTTGCACAAACAGTGTGGAAATTTAATGATTTCATGGGAATCTGTACCATTTTCTATTTTTAAGAGTATTTTTGTCACTTTTGACCAAAAAATTTAAGAGAACTGCTAGTCCAAGAGCTTTGAAATGTGGTACAGATGTTTCTTGGGATGACCTGGTGTGACTTTGTTCAAATTATAATGGAATCTCATGACATATATAATAGTTCAACTTATTCATATATATATATATATTATATATATATATATAATATATATATATATATATATATATATATATATATATATATATAATATATATATATATATATATTTGTGTGTGTGTATTATTCAATCCATCATAATCCATGCTATTATTATCGACTAATTATTGGGATATTGACTTTCAAAACATTTCATTTTCTGTACACATTTGCAGTTAAATCAACATTGATATCTTTCTTCAACTACCGGGAGTACAATTAATGAGCTCACCTAAAGACACCTTTGCAGGCAATTATTAGGATCAGCAAAATAAGGTATCACAGACATCAAAGAACAAACACTTTTATTTGATCATCTCCATATCTTTAACAGAGCATTAAAGGGACATTATTTGTATCTTTTGACCTTATATTGTTGCAAACGAGCAGTTGATAATGTTGTTCGACTTACTGAAAGATGTCTAAAAAACGGTCGACCATAGACAACTTCCATCCCGTTTGCGTACACTGTATAGAAAAACCTTGGGTCAGGGGTTAATGGTGGGCTACTTTTAACCTCAGAGTTGGCAAGGTGACCTAGTACCTGCGATCAGCCCACACTGCTAACTGCTATCTGGGCCGCTGTAAGCATCCGCGTGTAAAAAAAATAAACCACGCGAAACAAGTGAAAGTCGAAAGCGCAGTATTGCAGTTTCGGGATTCCCTATTACTGATGCCGTTTGCTCAGTTACATTTTGACGGTCAGTTTTTCATAGAGATCTTGACGGCCAATCCTGCTATACACTATTCTTTGCTGCTAGAGAGCACATTTTATCATGGGCATTTCAAATGCCTACAAGCTGCAAGAAGTCGACGACAACGCCTATAGTGGCAGATTTTTTTTCGTCCCGTTTGTTCCTCCATATGTAGACTTGCCCAAAGCCTGTGGGCATAGAAATGTGAAAACAGAGTAAAATGAAGGGATAAACTTCAGTAGACAGTCATGTTATTGTCGAGGTGATCGCGAGATTGAAGCAATGTACTTTGACGACTGACACGTACATCATGTCATTTCGTGCTGTGAAAAATCGCTGGCAGCACCTCGGTTGCGGCGTGCAGTTTCTCCACCAAAACCAACCCATTTCCAAAGCTTGCATTGAGTCTCGTTTTTGAGCACACCCACCTCGGCTGGGTACACGATTAGCCCTGTATACAGGTCTGTGTATGTGTTCCGGCGTTATGCGGCGTGGAGGCCGTATAACGCCGGGAACACACAGACCTGTACGCACGGCTTAGGTACACGATGTGCTAGCAGCTGCGCTTCAATACTTACGCAAAGCCCACTTTTGGGAGTGGGTCGGAGGGAGACACGGAGGCCGTAAGCAACGTAAAGGGTCTCGGCAACTGTCATTGCGATGTACTCACTTTTGGTTCGAAATACGATTCAACTGATACAAATAATGCACAGAGAATAACAACATTCAAACAGATCTTGTGTGTCGAGAGGTGACTCCACTCGCGAGCAGTACATCAATGACAGCACTCGCCCGGCGCGGTGTCACGATGTCACCGATGCTACACCGTGCACTGTTCAGTCCGAGTGCGATGTTTCCAAGTTCAACAAGTGATCATGTCATGTAAACTTTGTAAAACGAACCAACGTAATGGCAAGAAAATGCCCTAAAAATCTTGAAAGTTGACGAAGATTTGCCAACGATCAAATGCACAGAAAATGCATTACTCTGTACCTGTTTCACTATCACCACAGCAATCTGACATCGTTTTAGTTTTACCATTTACCCAATTGCGTCTATGGTTTTATTTGTTTCACAGTCCGTGTCATCGATACTAAATCAAACTTACAAGCAAATGCCCTGCTTAGTTTCACTATTTGACAGTAGATTGTGAGACGTGCATTTGTTTATGCGCGTGTGCTTCTCGATATCCACTGTGCTGAAGTTGGTGTGTAGGTCACAGGCCGTTCACGTTCCAGCTGTACTTTGATGGTTGACGTATGCGTAGTAATATTGGTCATGTGCTTGGGTTCAATAATGGCGGTTGGTTCAAATCGCGCGGACGCCCTTACCAACATTGAACCTTGCCGTAAACAGCAAGAAGGTGGTTTTACATATCCTTGAAGCCGTCCATAGTCACAATTTAGGTCTCCTATTGATTTGACCAGGGATTTCAGTCATCGAAAAAATGAAAAAAAGTCAAAAGATACAAATAATGTCCCTTTAAAATTGACGAAATTTGCATAGATGTGTTTCTATAGATGAGAGCATTAGTTATCGGTCGAGAGCATTAGTTGTCGGTTATATCTGATACTCCTGCCACTGTTAAATGTCTTGTATATCCTCGCTGCTGTCACATCAGTATTGCTGCTGCCAAGACCATATGATAAGTACTTTCCCATTGTTCAAAGTTTAAGAATATAGCATTACCTGTGTTTCTCTCCTGTAAAGGGAGGCAGTCGTCCGGACTGCGCGTGTGCGACTTTCTTGTTTACAAACAATGTATTTCATGCATGATATCTAGATGCATCTAGTCAACATAGCTCCAACATTTAAATTTTACGATATCCATATGTTTAAACTTTCATCAATCGTCAACGTACCCTATATTCAGTGTTTACATCGGTCGTAGGGGTCCCTGGCAACCTTTGAGAAGTTCCGACGACCCCTCCATTTAAGGAATTGTGTGTAATTGTGTAAAACAAATAAAATTGAATGTATTTATCTCAGAGTTCATCCAAATTACTTTCTATGAATACCTATTAAGTTACATGACTCTCTATTTGTGAAGTCAATGATATCATTTGAAGATTTATTTTGGTGCAGTTTGATGGAGATTTCGATGACTACATGTACATTGTAATTCAAATTATTAGTCCCCACGGACACCGTCGGGGGGACTTATAGGTTTGGTCATGTCCGTGCGTGCGTCCGTACGTCCGTCCGTTCACGCAGATATCTCAGAGATGCCTGGAGCGATTTCATTCAAACTTGGTACAAGGATTACTTCATATGTCATACATATGCACCTCGATTTGTTTTGTGATACGATCCAATATGGCCGCCAGGCGGCCATTTTATTACGATTTTTTTCATGTACAGAGCCATAACTCAGGCATATCTCAACCGATTTTATTCAAAGTTGGTACAAGGACATTGACCTATGTCATACATATGCACCTCAATTTGTTTTGTGATACAATCCAATATGGCCGCCAGGCGGCCATTTTATTACGATTTTTTCATGTACAGAGCCATAACTCGGGCATATCTCAACCGATTTTATTCAAAGTTGGTACATGGACATTGACTTATGTCATACATATACCTGTTGATTTTTCAAACAGTAAGATCAAATATTGCTGCATGGGGGCGATTTTGTCACAATTTTCTCATGTACAGAGCCATAACTCAGACATATTTCCACCAGTATCATTCAAAGTTGGTACAAGGACATTGACCTATTTCAGACATATGCTCTTCAATTTGATTCATGTCATGTAGCAGTATCATGTCAATTATTGAAGTTTCGTAATTAGGGACGATTCAGAATTTACTTCCAGGGGGGGGGGTGGAGGATTTTCAGGGGGGGGGGGGGCCACCCATTTTTCCAAGAAAATTTAGGGGGGCCAGACAAAAATACCACAATCTTTTAGGGTGGGGACAAGGAAAAAAATCATCAATTCAATATTTGCCCAGAATTTCTGATCTCTACAAAAGAGAACCATAGATGCTACCTGGGTGACAGATAAACTCAACGTGTTTAGTTAAACTCCTTTAGCTGCCAAATTCGGTAATATTCACAGTGGTTTGTTTTATGCATCTACTGCAGTATCTTGTTCTCCTCCCTGAAGCGTCATGAAATGTCCAGTATTTAGCATGTCAACACAAACCATACAGTAAACAGTCGGGGTTGTTTTTGTTGAAAAGAGATCTCGAATCAAGTCCAGGCTAGAATTCATTTATCAACAATAACAATGGTCATTTATGTTCACACTGGTATGTTGCTAAATGCAGCATTGGGTGTTCTATGTAGTGATAGAATAACAAACAAATGCTGATACACAGAGATGAACATTGAACAAATGCTAAAAATTACAGCAAATATTCAGCATCATCAGGTTGGGTTTACCTTGTAGCTTGTAAAGCAGTGTAAAGTTGCATGATAAAGAAGTGTTAATTTGTGCAAATGTATGCAAATCACCCGATTTCTTGGCTTCTTTTGCCTCCCAATTTCAAAATTTCCGAAGAATACAACTCCACTCCGACTGGGTCAAATTTTCTGAAATTTCACATTATGTTTTTTAAATGCTATATAACAAAACGATTATCAATTGGTTTTGTTTGGCAATAAAGCTCTTACATTTTTAAAAGAGGCATTTTGAATAAGAGGCATTTTAATTTTGCTGATCATGATTTAATCAATTATTAGAGTGTCAGTCTTTAAACCCCTACAATTTTAAAATGAGGATGGATAATGCCAATAAAATAGTCGTTTTATTCTACATATACTCTCCTTTCAAGTGAAATATTACATTTCAGAAAATACTGTCTAGTTAGCTCCCATAGCCATATGTATATATGGCAATGGAAGCTATTCTTATAGGCTAGGGAAATGTCTGTATGTATGTATGTCTGTATGTCTGTGTGTCTGTATGTCTGTATGTCTGTATGTCTGTATGTCTGTCCGTCAACATCAAAAACTCCAAAACCGCTGTACATTTCATCTTGATATTTGGTGTGTACATGGATGATGGGCTGTAGATGAGATTTTGTTCAAATGAAGTTGTCATTGCCAAAAATATGCAAATTAAGTGAAAAAATGTAAAAACAGTCAAAATTGAAAAAAACTCAATAACCACTGAGCAGATTACATGAAAAATTAGCATGTAAGTACTTTGGGCTGACATGAAATGATTGTGCACATCTTGGGTCAGTATCTTGGACTTGCTATTTTTCATGAATTTTTTTGTAATTTTCTCCCATTTTTGGTCAAAAAATCTCCTGCTCTGAAACCACAAGTCCGATTGATTTGAAACTTGGTATGGAAGTGCATAGGAGTGACCTTTCCCAAATTTGGGCAAATCGTGGTGAAATTTGCATATTTTTAGTTTACACGTCCATAGACTCCCATGTATAAGGCAGATCTCCATAGACTCCCATGTATAAGGCCAAAAAAAATAAAAATTTAGTTTCTCATCGTATTCATATTGCAAAAAGGATGCAGTGACACAATTTTTAGTCCCCACGGATGAAGTCCAGTGAGCTTATAGATTGGGTCATGTCCGTCTGTTCGTCCATCCGTGAGTCCATCCGTTCACGCAGATATCTCGGATATTTTGACAAAATGTCATGTGACCTTGATGACCTTTGATCTAATTTTGAGCGAGCCAATAGAGCTAGAGGTCTGATTTTTGGTATATAGGGATAACTTAGCAAAACAATTTTTTTGACAAAATGTCACGTGACCTTGGTGACCTTTGACCTAAAATATACATATTTGTCCATAATCAGTAACCACAAGTGCTACAGTCTTCATGTATGTATGATGGGACACCTTATGACGCCACATATTGTACCTCATAAATTATGCGCGTATCTAATTTTGAGCGAGCCAATAGAGCTGGAGGTCTGATTTTTGGTATATAGGGATAACTTAGCAAAACAATTTTTTTGACAAAATGTCACGTGACCTCGGTGACCTTTGACCTCAAATATACATATTTTTCCATAACTCAGTAACCACAAGTGCTACAGCCTTCATGTATGGTATGATGGGACACCTTATGATGCCACATATTGTACCTCATTAATTATGTGCATATCTAATTTTGAGCGAGCCAATAGAGCTAGAGGTCTGATTTTTGGTATATAGGGATAACTTAGCAATACAATTTTTTGACCAAATGTCACGTGACCTCGGTGACCTTTGACCTCAAATATACATATTTGTCCATAACTCAGTAACAACAAGTGCTACAGCCTTCATGTATGGTATGATGGGACACCTTATGACGCCACATATTGTACCTCATTAATTATGCGCATATCTAATTTTGAGCGATCCAATAGAGCTAGAGGTCTGATTTTTGGTATATAGGGATAACTTAGCAATACAATTTTTTGACAAAATGTCACGTGACCTCGGTGACCTTTGACCTCAAATATACATATTTGTCCATAACTCAGTAACCACAAGTGCTACAGCCTTCATGTATGGTATGATGGGACACCTTATGACGCCACATATTGTACCTCATTAATTATGTGCATATCTAATTTTGAGCGAGCCAATAGAGCTAGAGGTCTGATTTTTAGCTCCGCTGTCAGCGACGCGGAGCTTATCAAATAGGTTGATTTTCCGTCGTCGTCCGGCGTCCGGCGTCCGGCGTCCGTTGTCCGTCAACAATTGCCTTCTCCTCTGAAACCACAAGTCCAATTGCTTTGAAATTTATATGCAGTTCACTTGGGGTGACCTTACTTCAGTTTGTTCAAATCATGGTGATATTTGCATATTTGTATTTTTGGGCATTTTTTTTGTGTTTTTGGTAAAAAAATCTTCTTCTCTGAAACCGCTCGTTCGATTGCTTTGAAATTTGATATGTAGTTTGCTTAGCGTGACTTAAATCAGATTTGTAAAAATGGTGGTGAGAAATTTGCATATTTGTATTTTTAAGGCAATTTTTGTCATTTTTGGTAAAAAAATCTTTAAAAATCTTCTTCTTCAAAACTACTGGTCAGATAGCTTTTATATTTGGTACATATGTCCCTAGGGATGATCTTTTTCAGATTTGTTCAAATTGTGCAGAAATATGCAAATTTGCATTTTTAAGGCAATTTTTGCCATTTTTGGTCAAAAAATGTATTTCTCAAAAAGTAGTGGTCTGATAGTTTTGAAATTTGGTATACAGATTTCTATAGATAAACTAAGTAATATATATTGAATTTCTGATGAAATCTGTAATTTTGTATTTTTGGGGCAATTTTTGCCATTTTTGGTCAAAAAATGTGTATTTCCAAAACTACTCATCTGATAGCTTTGAAATTTGGTATAGAGGTTTCTACAGATGAACTAAATGATATTTATGGAAATAATGATGAAATCTGCAATTTTGTAATTTTGGGGCAATTTTTGCCATTTTTGGTCAAAAAATGTGTTTCTCAAAAATACTGGTCTGATAGCTTTGAAATTTGGTATACAGGTTTCTACAGATAAGCTTAGTAATATATATTGAATTTCTGATGAAATCTGTAATTTTGTATTTTTGGGGCAATTTTGCCATTTTTGGTCAAAAAATGTGTATTTCCAAAACTACTTATCTGATAGCTTTGAAATTTGGTATACAGGTTTCCATAGATGAACTAAATGATATTTATTGAAATAATGATGACATCTGCAATTTTGAATTTTTGGGGCAATTTTTCCCATTTTTGGTCAAAAAAGCGTTTCTCAAAAAGTACTGGTCTAACAACTTTGAAATTTGGTATAACTAAGTGTGATATTTTGAAATTATGATGAAATCTGCAATTTTGTTTTTGGGGGGCAATTGTTGCCATTTTTGGTCAGAATATTTTATTCTCAAAAAACTACTCATCAGATAGCTTTGGTTGACATGTTCTTAGGGATGATCGGATGTGATATATTCAAAGTATGATGAAATCTTCAATTTTGTATTTTTGCAGCTTATTTTAGCCACATTTTTCTGGCCACTGCATTGAGTTATCAAAGATTTCCACCTTCTTCATCAACATGTGTCAAAAATAGTTATTTGTACATAAACACAGCGGAGCTATATCGGCCGCTAGGTCGCTTGTTGGTATATAGGGATAACTTAGCAATACAATTTTTTTGACAAAATGTCACGTGACCTCGGTGACGTTTGACCTCAAATATACATATTTGTCCATAACTCAGTAACCACAAGTGCTACAACCTTCATGTATGGTATGATGGGACACCTTATGACGCCACATATTGGACCTCATTAATTATGCACATATCTAACTTTGAGCGAGCCAATAGAGCTGGAGGTCTGATTTTTGGTATATAGGGATAACTTAACAAAACAATTTTTTGACAAAATGTCACGTGACCTCGGTGACCTTTGACCTCAAATATACATATTTTTCCATAACTCGGTAACCACAAGTGCTACACCCTTCATGTTTGGTATGATTGGACACCTTATGACGCCACATACTGTACCTCAATAATTATGCGCATATCTCATTCTGAGCGAGCCAATAGAGCTGGATGTCTGATTTTTGGTATATAGGGATAACTATAGGAGAGAAATTTTTTGACCAAATGTCATGTGACCTCGATGACCTTTTACCTAAAATATATGTTTATGTCAATAAATAAGTAACCACAAGTGCTATGTCCTTTGTATTTAGTAGGATGGGAGACCTTATGACAACACACGCTTTACCTCATTAATTATGTACACATCTAATTCTGGGCAAGCGAATAGAGCTAGAGATCTGATTTTTGGCGTATAGGGATTAATTAGCAATATAATGTTTTTTTTTCAAAATGTCATGTGACCTCGATGACCTTTGACCTTGATTATACATATATATGCATATTTCAGTAACCACAAGTTCTATACCCTCCAATTTTGATAGGATATTAGACCTTAAGATGTCACATCTTGTACCTCATTTATAATGCGCATATGTATTTCTTGGCTGGCCAATACTGCTAGAGGTCTGATCTTTTTCCCGATTTAGAACCATAACTTAGACATGCCTCATGTGTTTCAAATTTGGAACAACAACATAGACCTATTGTGCCCATAGATCTCAACATATACACTCCAGTGATACTTCCTAATGACCACATTTTCCTGCCCCATCAAGACTAATACTCCTATTACAAGTGGGGACTATGTCATTGTAAATGACTTGTTGAGTTAATGGTTGTATCACAGTATTCGATATATCTAATTCTGTATTTTTTCCATTTTATATTCTGAATAATTACATTAAACATATTTCACTGTCTCCAGTACATTTCATTTAAGTATTTTCACTTCATGCACTTTATCCCTTTCACACATGTTCAAATATCTGACCAGAGAACAAACACTAAATAGTCCAGGATGGGAGCTACAGTGTCATTGACGCTATTTTTTTTGACTTAAATTAATTTTTATCATTAATACCAAAATTGAGGTTTTTTACCCCAAATATACACCCACTTCATCCTTTGAGTAACTACTGCTACCATACTAAACTTTAGAGTCTCTGCTTTTTGAAAATATATGGTATGAGGGGGTTTCCTTGTCATCTTTGATGAGAAATATTGCTTTGAAAAAAACTGTGTTGGCAACATGCAGCTCCACCTTAATTCAAAACAAAACGACTTGCTACTCTGCCACTTCTTAAAGTAACATGGTCACGTTGGTTCTCTGGGATTTCGTCAGTTCAGTGTCTGTGTCACTATTATATTCAGAACCAACACCATCATCATCACTCTCAATGACTCCATTGACAGAGATTTCCAATTCAGAGTCACTGCTATCTGACTCTGACTCATCTGTGACATAAGTTGTTACATCTTTCCTGACAGTTTTTTAAATTGAATGAAGGTTGTGCATGTATATGTGCGGTTATAATTTGAACTTTTTCAGCTTTCAATTTTTTTTGTTTGGTAATTTATGTTTATCAAGGTATTTATCTAATTCTTTTACGTTTAAATTTTGAAGGTTCCCACTCAAGAGCAACTTTAACCAGTCATAGTCCTCGTATTTTTATCCTCTCTTCTTTTCTGCTCCTTTTTCTATGTTTCATTCTCATCAATTTTACCCTTTCTAAATTTTTTAAATGTTCTACATAACTTTTTACAGTGCTTACATCTACTATAAACTTTTTTGAAATAAATTTATGGCCGTCTCATCTTCAAGTTGCTTTTCAACGAATAGTTTTTTAATGTTGAAAAATAAAAATATTATGTATTACTGTCAAAAATATATGGTGAAAAATTTACAAAAGGGTTGATTTTCCAATAATCCTGTATGTGCATGCAGAAGATCATGTGGCTCTGCATCAATGCTATGGTGTCGGATTGTTGAAATATTGTATACACAAGAAATTTGCTGTAGTCCAAGAAGTGATCTCAGTGTGTATGAGGCTAGGAGAAATATGGATAGGCTTACACATTGTGTATTGATGCTAATACTTTTGTGTCCCATTCATTCTGATATGTATAATCAAAGATTTCTCAGTGGCGGCTGGCAGAAAAGGCAAAAAAACAAATTAACATGTATTGTTTCATGTCATCTGAAAACATGCGCATCATGACTATTTTAAGATTAAAGTTTGTTAAAAAAATTTGAAATATGAATGCTCTGTCAATTTTGAAAATACTGCTGACAAAATGTGAACTTTGACTTACACAGGTTATCTGCATTTTAATATGAACATTGGATTGTTGATGGAATGAGCAGAATAACATGTGAATTCATGTTTTTGATAAGGTGTTTTGTTCAAGAAATGATCTAAAATATTCCTCAGCATTGTTGCTTTCCGTGGCAGCTACGTGGTTTTATGACAACCAAATTAGAAAAAAGAGAAAATTAAAAACAAGTGGCTTTCACCAATTTTAATTACTAATGTTTAAAACTTTCACCGTGAGTCTGCATTCAGCATCATCAAATGAAAATGTATGCTGAACTTGTGCATGTACATGTACATCTTACTTTCCAGAAATATCTGGATATCTGCAAATGATGTACAATTAAACTTCTAGATATATATCACTTTGCCAATTATCTGCTCCTCTGATTTCCTGTTCACCATTTCTAACTGACATCTTTGCTTGTCTTTGTGTGCATCATATGTATCAGTCAGACATAACGAAAAACGTATTCATATTTAGTAATTAACTTTTCTTCAGAAATTTACAACCAGATATGTTTATTGCTACCCTTTCCAAAGTGTGCCACTTGCAGTCCCTGCAAATCATTCTTTTTATAGTCACATAACCCTGAAATGATTTGTTATATCATCGATTAAATGTCCACTACAGTTCCTGCAACTTGTTAGACTGGATATGTCTGTAGTGTATAAGCATGCATGTATATATTAGGGGGGGGCATGGAAAAAAAACACGAAAGATGAGGGGGGCCATAGATTTTTTCTATAATTTACTAGGGGGGCCGTGGAAAAAAATCACCCAGAAAATAGAAAATCCTCCACCTCCCCCTGGAAGTAATTCTGAATCGTCCCTTAGGCTGATATGTCAAGAAATATTGCATCAAATTTCATGAAACTTTGTACAGATGTTGGGCTCACATTGCTTTAACATTGAAGAAAGACAATTATCAGTGTCATTTTAATTAATTTGTAATTTGATATGTAATGAACTTTCCTAATTAGAGTGATATATCCACAAATACAACGTCAAATTTGATGGAACTTGATACAGATGTTGATCTCATAGTGTTGTAAATACTGCATCAAACTTTATGAAATATGGTACCGGTGATTATCTGTCAGTGTTAGGATAGTATGCAAAAATGTTTCGCAGCATCCTATTGATTAATTCCTAGTTGACTCATTTAATGAACTTTAGGATGGTGGCCTACATTGGTTTTATGTTTTCATCACCATGGAACTCATTCTTGGCCATTGAGCACCATCTGTATCAAAGTATTTTATCACAGACCTAATTAATGAAGAGGACTCTATCCTCTCTGAGGACTTGTAATCAAAGTACCCATTAACAAGTGGGGACTGTGTCATCAACGATGAATTATTCAGGATAAATCACCAATGGTGCCTGAAAGGTATAATCTTTTTCCTATTGCTAGGATTTTATTTCTCAGATTAACGTCTAGTTGCCTGGTTTTAAACAATAGGTGCAGCTGATAAATCCAATTGCCATAATGGTAAGTACGGCTTGATTTTAATTCTGACAGTAGTTACTGCGTGAGTTTGTTTCAAGATAAAACACACCAGTAGGACTCGTTTTGGCGTGAAAACCCATCCTATTGCATCTTCCTCTACACGAATAACAAGCTTCACCGTGTTCACAGGGGTATGCTTTGAAGTCACAGTTCACGTTGATAGATTCGATGTAATATTCCGGCGCCATCATATGGTCACAGCCGAGATCTGAAACAGAATTATACAAAGTAGTAAGATGTTTGCATAATGAATTTGAGCCAAATAAATGCAATATTATGTCAGCTGATGAGTTACACCCACTACTTGTAGTTCATATAAATGTAGGCGTATGGTAGTTGTTATTTGCCGTCGAGCTTCCATCATTTGACCTCGTACGGTCTGTTCGTTAACATGGAACAGGGGTGAACTGGATAATCAGCTTTTCAAGGCAAAGTCCTTTATATGGTTTTTAAAAATTTATTGTTGACTTTGTAAGCTATATAGTAAAAAAAAAATAATATAAAGTGACGACTCCGTATGCACTTGAAACTTGCATTGTACCAACTCTGAAAAATCAATATTGTATCAAAGTTATGAGTTACGTTATCGCTCATTGTTTAAGTTTTCAGAAGTTTGCTCACTGCAAATCTTATGTCAGTAGGACAAGGCAGCAGCTTAGACAGACCCCCCTGTGCTGTCTATGGCCGCTGTTTGTCATCTCACCACATCAAATATTGTATTTCCATTTGCGGATGCTTTCGGGCTATATTGATAATTCCAAACATTTTTCATCTGCACTGTTTAAACACAGAGACACTTTCCAAAATTCATTCTTATATGCAGTTTATTAGTCAGACATCGACATTTAATTATTAGTTCACAAAACGTGAAATACTCACTTCCATAGGCACTGACGTCTCTTTTACTACTTTGGCAAGCTGGTTGTCCCTGACCTCCGTTTGGGTAGAAATCAACATGACCACTCTGAAAGTATTCCAGACGGAGGGCCATCATTTATTTCACAAACATTTTGAAAAAGTCAAATTTAGACATTATTACATGTTTTAGATGTGGTAATACACAGAGGCAGGGTTTCGAGATAATAAAAAGTAACATAACGAAAAACTGTTGCATATGATCATGTTTCTCTTACGTAACACCATGCGTTTTAATTTTGTTGCCATCACAGTTTTCTTCGCATATTTATACAAAAAATTCTTCCTCGGTAATGGCATAAAGTTGTGTTATAGGCCTAATACCTGAATACCAGTTTTGCCACATGTACGGCGAGATGGAGTGTGACCTCAAGGAACTGCTATTAACGTGCAGAAGGACATTGGTGTCATCTTTTTATAATAAATATTGATGAGTTCTCATATGCCCTTTTGCATTCGAAATCAACAATTTCAGAAAACGATCACTTGGACTATTGTTTATGTAATAGTCCGTGGGCTAGAGGGGGTCTACGTGCACCCCCCCCCCCCACAGGATAACAAACCTGTATTTTCAGAAGCCTTGGGATCCCTAGAATACGAAATGGAATTTTAACAGAAAAAATATAGGGATGGAATAGCTGTTATGGTCATGTTTTGAAGGGTAGCGCAAAATAACGATTCTCCAAGCCAAATGCATTTTCGTCAAATCTGTCTTCTTGTAAGTCATGTACTGAGCTCATTTTTTTAACATAACCTCACTTGTTTTGTATCATTAGAAAGGAAATTTATTCCTCTTTAAGATGACATATTGTACTATGCAATATCTTCTACAGTTTTTGTCAAATATAACCAAAACTTACCCCTTACCCCAAAATTTAACATTGCAAATTACAGTAAATCTCAAATTTCTACCAATTTTTTAGCTAGGCATAATAAAAAATGCAATGCTTTATCTGAAATCTGTTTTATTTCATAAAGGGACATGTCAGAAATATGAAATAGACTTTTAACAGAAAAAATATTGGGAATCTACAGCTGTAACAGTCATATTTGAAGGGTACCGCAAAATAACAGTGTTGCAGATTTGCATGCATTTTTGTTAAAACTGTCTTCCTATAAGTTATCTGCTGAGCTTGTTTTTCAATATAACCTGGCTTGTTAGGTATCATTAGAAAGATAATTTACTAATCTTCAGAATGATATATTGTAACATGCAATATCTTCTATAGTTTTCATGATATGTAACCAAAACTACCCCTTACCCAAAGTTTACATTGAAAATTTCTGTCATAGCTAAAACCAAATTCTACAATTTTTTTAGCTTGACACAAAAAATCTGGCCGTTTTTGCTATAAAATCTGTTTTATTTGGTACAGGGACATGTCAGAAATATGAAATAGACTTTTAACAGAAAAATATTGGGAATCTACAGCTGTAACAGTCATATTTTGAAGGGTACCGCAAAATAACAGTGTTGCAGATTTGCATGCATTTTTGTTAAAACTGTCTTCCTATAAGTTATCTGCTGAGCTTGTTTTTCAATATAACCTGGCTTGTTAGGTATCATTAGAAAGATAATTTACTAATCTTCAGAATGATATATTGTAACATGCAATATCTTCTATAGTTTTCATGATATGTAACCAAAACTTACCCCTTACCCCAAAGTTTACATTGAAAATTTCTGTCATAGCTAAAACCAAATTTTACAATTTTTTTAGCTTGACACAAAAAATCTGGCCCTTTTTGCTATTAAATCTGTTTTATTTGGTACAGGGACATGTCAGAAATATGAAATAGACTTTAAACAGAAAAAATATTAGGAATCTACAGCTGTAACAGTCATATTTTGAAGGGTACCGCAAAATAACAGTGTTGCAGATTTGCATGCATTTTTGTTAAAACTTTCTTCTTATAAGTTATCTGCTGAGCTTGTTTTGAATATAACCTGGCTTGTTAGGTATCATTAGAAAGATAATTTACTAATCTTCAGAATGACATATTGTAACATGCAATATCTTCTATAGTTTTCATGATATTTAACCAAAATTTACCCTTACCCCAAAATTTACAATGAAAATTTCTGTCATAGCTAAAACCAAATTTTACAATTTTTTTAGCTTGACACAAAAAATCTGGCCGTTTTTGCTATAAAATCTGTTTTATTTGTACAGGGACATGTCAGAAATATGAAATAGACTTTTAACAGAAAAAATATTGGGAATCTACAGCTGTAACAGTCATATTTTGAATGGTACCGCAAAATCACGGTGTTGCAGATTTGCATGCATTTTTGTTAAATTGTTCTTCTTATAAGTTATCTGCTGAGCTTGTTTTTGAATATAACCTGGCTTGTTAGGTATCATTAGAAAGATAATTTACTAATCTTCAGAATGACATCTTGTAACATGCAATATCTTCTATAGTTTTCATGATATTTAACCAAAATTTACCCCTTACCCAAAATTACAATGAAAATTTCTGTCATAGCTAAAACCAAATTTTACAATTTTTTTAGCTTGACACAAAAATCTGGCCGTTTTTGCTATAAAATCTGTTTTATTTGGTACAGGGACATGTCAGAAATATGAAATAGACTTTTAACAGAAAAAATATTGGGAATCTACAGCTGTAACAGTCATATTTTGAATGGTACCGCAAAATCACGGTGTTGCAGATTTGCATGCATTTTTGTTAAATTGTTCTTCTTATAAGTTATCTGCTGAGCTTGTTTTTGAATATAACCTGGCTTGTTAGGTATCATTAGAAAGATAATTTACTAATCTTCAGAATGACATATTGTAACATGCAATATCTTCTATAGTTTTCATGATATTTAACCAAAATTTACCCCTTACCCCAAAATTTACAATGAAAATTTCTGTCATAGCTAAAACCAAATTTTACAATTTTTTTAGCTTGACACAAAAAATCTGGCCTTTTTTGCTATTAAATCTGTTTTATTTGGTACAGGGACATGTCAGAAATATGAAATAGACTTTTAACAGAAAAAATATTGGGAATCTACAGCTGTAACAGTCATATTTTGAATGGTACCGCAAAATCACGGTGTTGCAGATTTGCATGCATTTTTGTTAAATTGTTCTTCTTATAAGTTATCTGCTGAGCTTGTTTTTGAATATAACCTGGCTTGTTAGGTATCATTAGAAAGATAATTTACTAATCTTCAGAATGACATCTTGTAACATGCAATATCTTCTATAGTTTTCATGATAATATACAAAACTTACCCCTTACCCCAAAGTTTACATTGAAAATTTCTGTCATAGCTAAAACCAAATTCTACAATTCTTTTAGCTTAACACAAAAAATCTGGCCGTTTTTGCTATTAAATCTATTTTATTTGGTACAGGGACATGTCAGAAATATGAAATAGACTTGTAACAGAAAAAATATTGGGAATCTACAGCTGTAACAGTCATATTTTCAAGGGTCTCGCAAAATCACGGTATTGAAAACTCGCTTGCTTTTTTGTTAAATCTGTCTTCCTATAAGTCATCTGCTGAGCTTGATTTTTGACATAACCTGGCTTCTTAGGTATCAATAGAAAGGTAATTTACTGGTCTTTAAAATGACATATTGTAATATGCAATGTCTTGTTTAGGTTTCATGAAATAGGACCAAAGCTTACCCCATACCCCAAGGTTTACACAGCAAATTACTGCAAATCTGAAACCCGACCTTTTTTTACAATTTATTAACTTTATATACAAAAGGCAATGCTTGTATGCAATCTACGAAATCTGTGTTTTTGTTAGAAAAGTATGTTACAAATATGAAATTAACTTTTAACAGGAACATAATATGATTTTGTAGCCTTTTGGATCATATTTGGAAGGGTACCCAGGTATCAGGGCAAATTTGCCGAAACACATACATTTGCAATATTTGGGTTCCCCCTCCAAAAATGATCCAAGTGGCTACTAAATTGTATCATCTTCCCGTTAAAAGGTAATTTGATACTTGTAACATACTTTTGTAACAAATAAATCAGATTTTAAATAAGAATTGCCTTTTGTATTATGTGCAGCAAAAAATGGTAGAATTTGTGATAAGCTGTAATTTGCGATTTGAACTTTTTGGGTATGGGGTAAAGTTTGACCATATTCCAGGAAAACTATGGATGACATTGTATATTACAATATGTCATCTTAAAGAAGAATAAATTTCCCTACTAATGATACCGCTCAAGCCAGGTTGTGTCACAAAATAAGTTCAGCAGATGACTTACAAGAAGAAGAATTTAACAAAAAAGGTGCCAGTTTGCGGTACTGCGATTTTGCATTTCTCTTCAAAATATGGCTGATACAACTAAACAGTCCAAATATTTTTTCTGTTAAAAGTCTATTTCACATTTCTAACATGACCCAGTACCATATACAACAGATTTAATACCGAAACAGAACTATTTTTATCATGTCTAGCTAAAAATTCACGGAAATTGATCACGTTTAATATCTATGACAGTACTTCCAATATAAACCTTGGGGTATGGGGTACGTTTTGGTCATATTCCATGAAAACTATACAAGATATTGCCTGTTACAATATTTCATTGTAAATACCAGTTAATTACCTTTCCAATGATACTAAACAAACCCGGCTATAATCAATAACAAGCTCAGTAGACTACTTATAAGATGACAGATTTAACAAAAAACGCGTACGAATCAGGAATACTGAGATTTTGCTGTACCCTTAAAAATACAGCTCTTACAGCTATAGAATCCCAATACTTTTTCTGTTAAAAGTTCATTTCATATTTCTGATATGGCAAGTAAAAATTAAACAGATTTCATACAAAAATTGCCTAATTTTTTATGTCTGCGTAAAAAAATTGCTTGAATTTGATATTAGCTATGACAGTAGTTTTCGATGTAAATTTTGAGGTACGGGGTAAGTTTTGGTCATATTTCATAAAAATCTGTACAAGATATTGCATGTTACAATATGTCTTTTTAAAGACTAGTAAATAATCTTACTAATGATACCTAACAACTTACATTATATTCTATAAGAAGCTCAGCAGATGACTTACAAGACGATAGATTCAACAAAAATGCACGCAAGTCAGGAATACTGAGATTTTGCTGTACCCTTCAAAATCTGACTGTTACAACTACAGAATTCCAATCTTTTTTCTGTTAAAAGTCTATTTCATATTTCTGACATGTCCCTGTACCAAATAAAACAGATTTAATAGCAAAAACGGCCAGAGATTTTGTTTCTAGCTAAAAATTTGTAGAATTTGGTTTTAGCTATGACTGAAATTTTCAATGTAAACTTTGGGGTAAGGGGTGGGTTTTGGTTATATATCATGAAAACTATAGAAGATATTGCATGTTACAATATGTCATTCTGAAGATTAGTAAATTATCTTTCTAATGATACCTAACAAGCCAGGTTATATTGAAAAACAAGCTCAGCAGATAACTTATAAGAAGAACAATTTAACAAAAATGCATGCAAATCTGCAATACTGTTATTTTGCAGTAACCTTCAAAATATGACTGTTACAGCTGTAGATTCCCAATATTTTTTCTGTTAAAAGTCTATTTGATAATTCTGACATGTCCCAGTACCAAATAAAACAGATTTTATAGCAAAAACGGCCAGATTTTTTGTGTCAAACTAAAAAAATTGTAAAATTTGGTTTTAGCTATGACAGAAATTTTCAATGTAAACTTTGGGGTAAGGGGTAAGTTTTGGTTACATATCATGAAAACTATAGAAGATATTGCATGTTACAATATATCATTCTGAAGATTAGTAAATTATCTTTCTAATGATACCTAACAAGCCAGGTTATATTGAAAAACAAGCTCAGCAGATAACTTATAAGAAGAACAATTTAACAAAAATGCATGCAAATCTGCAACACTGTTATTTTGCGGTACCCTTCAAAATATGACTGTTACAGCTGTAGATTCCTAATAGTTTTTCTGTTAAAAGTCTATTTCATATTTCTGACATGTCCCTGTACCAAATAAAACAGATTTAATAGCAAAAAGGGCCAGATTTTTTGTGTCAAGCTAAAAAAATTGTAAAATTTGGTTTTAGCTATGACAGAAATTTTCATTGTAAATTTTGGGGTAAGGGGTAAATTTTGGTTAAATATCATGAAAACTATAGAAGATATTGCATGTTACAATATGTCATTCTGAAGATTAGTAAATTATCTTTCTAATGATACCTAACAAGCCAGGTTATATTGAAAAACAAGCCCAGCAGATAACTTATAAGAAGAAAGTTTTAACAAAAATGCATGCAAATCTGCAACACTGTTATTTTGCGGTACCCTTCAAAATATGACTGTTACAGCTGTAGATTCCTAATATTTTTTCTGTTTAAAGTCTATTTCATATTTCTGACATGTCCCTGTACCAAATAAAACAGATTTAATAGCAAAAAGGGCCAGATTTTTTTGTGTCAAGCTAAAAAATTGTAAAATTTGGTTTTAGCTATGACAGAAATTTTCAATGTAAACTTTGGGGTAAGGGGTAAGTTTTGGTTACATATCATGAAAACTATAGAAGATATTGCATGTTACAATATATCATTCTGAAGATTAGTAAATTATCTTTCTAATGATACCTAACAAGCCAGGTTATATTGAAAAACAAGCTCAGCAGATAACTTATAAGAAGAAAGTTTTAACAAAAATGCATGCAAATCTGCAACACTGTTATTTTGCGGTACCCTTCAAAATATGACTGTTACAGCTGTAGATTCCCAATATTTTTTCTGTTAAAAGTCTATTTCATATTTCTGACATGTCCCTGTATGAAATAAAACAGATTTCAGACAAAGCATTGCATTTTTTATTATGCCTAGCTAAAAAATTGGTAGAATTTGAGATTTACTGTAATTTGCAATGTTAAATTTTGGGGTAAGGGGTAAGTTTTGGTTATATTTGACAAAAACTGTAGAAGATATTGCATAGTACAATATGCCATCTTAATGAGGAATAAATACCTTTCCAATGATACCAAACAAGTGAGGTTATGTTAAAAAATGAGCTCAGCACATGACTTACAAGGAGACAGATTTGACGAAAATGCATTTGGCTTGGAGAATCGTTATTTTGCGCTACCCTTCAAAACATGACCATAACAGCTATTCCATCCCTATATTTTTTCTGTTAAAATTCCATTTCGTATTCTAGGGATCCCAAGGCTTCTGAAAAATACAGGTTTGTTATCCTCTGGGGGGGGGTGCACGTAGACCCCTCTAGCCCACGGCCTATAAACTTAAATAGCATAAACATACCGGATACCAGCAACCAGCTCCTCCGACTGTGTTTCCGTCAACATGTATAATGTCAACAAACTGTGCATCGCTAGAATCTAACTTCTTGTCATTACCGTAAGTGTCAAACCCAGGACCAGCAGGATCCAAACCTAACCAAAATCACAAGTATGAAAACAGTTTCTACAGGTTTACATTTATCACAATCGTTATCTCCAGACAGACTCGTGTGATTTTGTGGACAGATATTGAGCTGGTTTTGTACCTTTAGGCCTAATTCAACATCGGTTGTATTTTTATGGAACTACAGTCTCTACACACACTGTGATGGTAACAGTGATGGAACGTTTTACCAGAACTGTTTCGATAATGTAATGTGGAATAGGAAATTTCTAGTGGCAATTTAAGGTATATCGAAGAATTCATTGGACTGTGCGAGATCAGAAAATACAACCGCGGCAAAGCAAGTGCATAGATAACTGATTGTAACTGATTGCGGTTGTATTAAACAACCCTTTACACATTTTAATAACCAATATTGACTTTCTGCTATGACTAAATACCAAATGACAAAGGTTGTGATAAACATGACAAGGGTAAACAGAATAGTTACTGCATGAGCTCTTCGTAAATCTAATTAACACATTGTCAAAAAATATTCTAATGCAATTATCGACATTTTTCGCCGCCTGCAAGATGTTCATATATAGTGAAGAAGAGAATTATCTGCTTTGCCAACTTCAAACTATACTAAAAGTGAATGACGCCAATTCAAAGGGGTCCCGTTTGCTTTTTAATACATCGCCTGGCGGTGTGATCCATGACATCGATGACAGCCATGAATGCTTTATACTTTCAAGTTCCTCTTAATTCAACCGGAACAATTATTGTTTGCTTCTATAAACATTTTTCATTTTCTGTCACGTGATCAATACATTCGAAATCAATTTTAACAATATTGTATGACGATTGGAAAATCTGCCAGTATCTACCGAAACAGAAAGAAAACTAATCACGTAGCACCAAAATCACAATTGCAAGCCGTTGCGTGAGGGCAATTGTCAGTCTACCAACGTTCAACTCTGATGGTGTTTTGTAAAACTCAATAAGCAGTGACCTTTGATGCATTTACAGTGATTGTATTCTGTTTGTAAAATGCGATGTCTTGTTACATTATTTCGAAACCCCCTGCGTTCAATTTGTCAATGCAGTCTGTATGTTGAAAAACTGATTATGTTAAGTAGATTTTTTGTTTTCAACAATAATAGTGCACACTACGCACGAATGTTGTGTTGGCTTTGCTAATGCTTTGCTTTTCAACATTCTTTGAACAGAAGGATAAGGAATTGAACTTATGTGGGTAGCAAAAATAATTTAGGTATCATCACAGTAACAGGGAGGCAATCATCGGAACTGCGTTCAAAGGTCGCTAGGCACCCCTACGACCGATGTACACTCTGCATCCATTGTACGTTGGCGATTGATGAAAGTTAAACGTGTTTGTCATAATGTGCATCGTATAATTTAAATGTTACAGCTATGTTGACATGATGCATCTAGATACAGTGCATGAAATACATTGTTTGTAAACAAGAAAGTCCCACATGCTCAGTTCCGACGACCGTTTCCCTTTTAATTAAAAACAAAGCAATCCTCACCAGAGATTCTTGCGATTGTTGGAAGTCGTTTTCCAGCAGAACCAGATGCCTGTGCACCGAGACTAAATCCAATGAGATGAACACGGCTTTCAGAATAACTTAACGTACTCTTCAAAAAAGCAACAAATTGATAGATTTCTTCACCGCATTCATCAGCATTATCGGCACTTAAATCATATCTCACTTCATCAGCGCCTTTCTCCCAGTCCACCAAGAAAACATTGTAGTTGGCCTGTAAATATACAGGTAAATAAACATAAACAAAAAAACGTGCACTATTTTGGCTGTCACGCATGAGCAATCCGTAACCACAGTTACGTGTGGTTCGATACATAGCGGCCGCCGCGTGGTAGGCATAGAAACATATTTTTCTATGCATACCACGCGGCGGCCGCTATGTATCGAACCAAAGGTATTAGTCCGTGGGCTAGAGGGGGTCTACGTGCACCCCCCACACAGGATAACAAACCTGTATTTTTCAGAAGCCTTGGGATCCCTAGAATACGAAATGGAATTTAACAGAAAAAATATAGGGATGGAATAGCTGTTATGGTCATGTTTTGAAGGGTACCGCAAATCACGATTTTGCAACCCAATTGCATTTTCGTCAAATTTGTCTTCTTGTAAGTCATCTGCTGAGCTTATTTTTTAACATAACCTCACTTGTTTGGTAGCATTAGAAAGGCAATTTATTCTTCTTTAAGATGATATATTGCAACATGCAATATATTCTACAGTTTCTGTGAAATATGACCAAAACTTACCCCATACCCCAAAGTTTAACATTGCAAATTACAGTAAATCTCAAATTATACCAATTTTTTAGCTAGGCAGAATAAAAAATCCAATTCTTTGTATAAAATTGGTTTTATTTGGTACAGGGACATGTCAGAAATATGAAATAGACTTTTAACAGAAAAAATATTGGGTCTCTACAGCTGTAACAATCATATTTTGAAGGGAACCGCAATATTACAGTGTTGCAGATTTGCATGCATTTTTGTTAAAGCTGTCTTCATATTAGTCATCTGCTGAGCTTGTTTTTGAATATAATCTAATTTGTTAGGTATCATTAGAAAGATAATTAACTAGTCTTTAAAATGACATATTGTAACATGCACTATGCTGTATAGGATTCATGAAATATGACCAAAACTTACCCCATACCCCAAAGTTTACATTGACAATTGCAGTCATAGCTAAAATCAAATTCTACCAATTTTTAGCTAGACACAAAAAATCTGGCATTTTTGCTATTCAATCTGTTTTATTTGGTACAGGGATATGTCAGAAATATGAAATAGACTTTTAACAGAAAAAATATTGGGACTTTACAGCTGTAACAGTCAGATTTTGGAGGGAACCGCAATATCACAGTGTTGCAGATTTGCAAGCATTTTTGTTAAATTTGTCTTCCTATAAGTCATCTGCTGAGCTTGTTTTTGAATATAATCTAACTTGTTAGGTATCATTAGAAAGATAATTTACTAGTCTTTAAATTAACATATTGTAACATGCACTATCTTGTATAGTTTGTATGAAATATGACCAAAACTTACCCCATACCCCAAAGTTTACGTTTAAAATTGCAGTCATAGCTAAAATCGAATTCTACCAATTTTTTAGCTAGACACAAAAAATCTGGCCATTTTTGCCATTAAATCTGTTTTATTTGGTACAGGGACATGTCAAAAATATAAAATAGACTTTTAACAGAAAAAATATTGGGTCTCTACAACTGTAACAGTCATATTTTGAAGGGTACCGCAATATCACAGTGTTGCAGATTTGCATGCATTTTTGTTAAACCTGTCTTCCTATAAGTCATCTGCTGAGCTTGTTTTTGAATATAATCTAATTTGTTAGGTACCATTGGAAAGGTAATTTATTCTTCGTTAAGATAACATATTGTAACATGCACTGTCTCGTATAGTATTCATGAAATATGACCAAAACTTACCCCATACCCCAAAGTTTACATTGACAATTGCAGTCATAGCTAAAATCGAATTCTACCAATTTTTTAGCTAGACACAAAAAATCTGGCCATTTTTGCTATTCAATCTGTTTTATTTAGTACAACGACATGTCAGAAATATGAAATAGACTTTTAACAGAAAAAATATTGGGACTTTACAGCTGTAACAGTCAGATTTTGGAGGGAACCGCAATATCACAGTGTTGCAGATTTGCATGCATTTTTGTTAAATTTGTCTTCTATAAGTCATCTGCTGAGCTTGTTTTTGAATATAATCTAACTTGTTAGGTATCATTAGAAAGATAATTTACTCTCTGCTAAGATAACATATTGTAACATGCAATATCTTGTACAGTATTCATGAAATATGACCAAAACTTACCCCATACCCCAAAGTTTACATTGAAAATTGCAGTCATAGCTAAAATCAAATTCTACCAATTTTTTAGCTAGACACAAAAAATCTGGCCATTTTTGCTATTAAATCTGTTTTATTTAGTACAACGACATGTCAGAAATATGAAATAAACTTTTAACAGAAAAAATATTTTGACTCTACAGCTGTAACAGTCATATTTTGAATGGTACCGCAATATCACAGTGTTGCAGATTTGCATGCATTTTTGTTAAACCTGTCTTCTTTAAGACATCTGCTGAGCTTGTTTTTGAATATAATCTAACTTGTTAGGTACCATTGAAAAGGTAATTTATTTTTTTTACGATAACATATTGTAACATGCACTGTCTCGTATAGTATTCATGAAATATGACCAAAACTTACCCCATACCCGAAGTTTACGTTGAAAATTACAAAGCAAATTACAGCGAATCTGAAACTCTACCATTTGTTTACAATTTATTAACTTTGTATACAAAGGGCAATGCCTGTATGCAACCTATGAAATCTGTGATTTTGTTAAAAAAGTATGTCACAAATATGAAATTAACTTTAAACAGGAATATGATATGATTTTGTAGCCTTTTGGATCATATTTGGAAGTGTACCCATGTGGCAAATTTGTCGAAACACATACATTTCCTATATATGGGTTTCCCCCTCCAAAAATTATCCAAATGGCTACTAAATAGTATCATCTTCCCGTTAAAAGTTTATTTCATACTTGTGACATACATTTGTAACAAACAAATCAGATTTCATACAAGAATTGCCTTTTGTATTATGTGTAGCAAAAAATGGAAGAATTTAAGATAATTTGCGATTTGAACTTTTGGGGTATGGGGTAAAATTTGACCATATTTCAGGAAAACTGTGAAGGCCATTGCATATTACAATATGTCATCTTGAAGACGAATAAATTGCCCTACTAATGATACCCCACAAGCCAGGTTATGTTACAAAATAAGCTCGGCAGATGACTACAAGAAGAATAATTTAACAAAAAAGGTGCCAGTCTGCGGTACTGCAATTTTGCGTCACCCTTCAAAATATGGCTGTTACAACTATACAATCAAAATATTTTTTGTTAAAAGTCTATTTCACATTTCTGACATAACCCAGTACCAAATACAACAGATTTAATACCAAAACAGTGCCCTTTTTATCATGTCTAGCTAAAAATTTGTGGAATTTGATCATGTTAGCTATTACAGTCCTTTCTATATAAACCATGGGGTATGGGGTAAGTTTTGGTCATATGTCATGAAAATTATACAAAATATTGCATGTTACTATATTTCATTTTAAAGGCGAGTAAATTACCTTTTTAATGATACCTAACATACCATGTTGTATTCAAAAATAAGCTCAGCAGACAACTTACAAGAAGACAGGTTTAACAAAAACTCATGCGAGTCAACTATATTGTGATTTGTAGTATACTTCAAAAAATGACTGTTACAGCTATAACATCCCAATATTTTTTCTGTTAAAATATTATTTTATATTTCTAACATGTTTCAGTACCAAGTAAAACAGATTTAATACAAAACATTGCTGTTTTTATTGTGTGTAGGTAAAAACTCAGTAGAATTTGACGTTAGCTATGACAGTATCTTTGGATATACACTTTGGGGTATGGGGAAAGTTTTTGTCATATTTCATGAAAACTATACAAGATATTGCATATTACAATATGTCATTTAAAGCACTACTTAATTACCTTTCTAATGATACCAATCAAGGCAGGTTATAATCAATAACAAGCTCAGCAGACGACTTATAGGAAGACAGATTTAACAAAAACACATGCGGGTCAGTAATACTGAGATTTTGCTGTACCCTTAAAAATATGACTGTTACAGCTATAGAATCCCAATATTTTTTCTGTAAAAAGTCTATTTCATATTCTTAACATGTCCCAGTACCAAATAAAACAGATTTAATACAAAACA
Organism: Ptychodera flava; assembly: GCF_041260155.1. Lineage (NCBI taxonomy): Eukaryota > Metazoa > Hemichordata > Enteropneusta > Ptychoderidae > Ptychodera > Ptychodera flava. The sequence goes on from NC_091946.1 coordinate 2,792,119, forward strand.
TTTCCCAATTTTTTTATGTCTGAGTAAAAATGGTAGAATTTGATTTTAGCTATGACTGCAATTTTAGATGTAAACTTTAGGGTATGGGGTAAGTTTTGGTCATATTTCATACAAACTATACAAGATATTGCATGTTACAATACATCATTTAAAGACTAGTAAATTATCTTTTCAATCGTACCTAACAACTTACATTATATTCGATAAAAACCTCAGCAGATGACTTATAAGAAGAGAGTTTCAACAAAAATGCATGCAAGTCAGGAATATGGAGATTTTGCCGTACCTTTCAAAATATGACTGTTACAACTACAGAATTCCAATATTTTTACTGTTAAAAGTCTATTTCATATTTCTGACATATCCCTGTACCAAATGAAACAGATTTTATAGCAAAAATGACCAGATTTTTTGTGTCTAGCTAAAAAATTGGTAGAATTTGATTTTAGCTATGACTGCAATTTTCAATGTAAACTTTGGGGTATGGGGTAAGTTTTGGTCATATTTCATGAATACTGTACAAGATATTGCATGTTACAATATGTTATCTTAACAAAGAATAAATTATCTTTCTAATGATACCTAACAAGTTAGATTATATTCAAAAACAAGCTCAGCAGATGACTTATAGGAAGACAGGTTTAACAAAAATGCATGCAAATCTGCAACACTGTGATATTGCGGTACCCTCCAAAATCTGACTGTTACAGCTGTAAAGTCCCAACATTTTTTCTGTTAAAAGTCTATTTCATATTTCTGACATGTCCCTGTACCAAATAAAACAGATTTAATAGCAAAAATGGCCAGATTTTTTGTGTCTAGCTAAAAAATTGGTAGAATTTGATTTTAGCTATGACTGCAATTGTCAATGTAAACTTTGGGGTATGGGGTAAGTTTTGGTCATATTTCATGAATACTGTACAAGATATTGCATGTTACAATATGTTATCTTAACAAAGAATAAATTATCTTTCTAATGATACCTAACAAGTTAGATTATATTCAAAAACAAGCTCAGCAGATGACTTATAGGAAGACAAATTTAACAAAAATGCATGCAAATCTGCAACACTGTGATATTGCGGTACCCTCCAAAATCTGACTGTTACAGCTGTAAATCCCAAATATTTTTTCTGTTACAAGTCTATTTCATATTTCTGATATGTCCCTGTACCAAATAAAACAAATTTAATAGCAAAAATGGGCAGATTTTTTGTGTCTAGCTAAAAAATTGGTAGAATTTGATTTTAGCTATGACTGCAATTGTCAATGTAAACTTTGGGGTATGGGGTAAGTTTTGGTCATATTTCATGAATACTATACAGGATAGTGCATGTTACAATATGTCATTTTAAAGACTAGTTAATTATCTTTCTAATGATACCTAACAAATTAGATTATATTCAAAAACAAGCTCAGCAGATGACTAATATGAAGACAGCTTTAACAAAAATGCATGCAAATCTGCAACACTGTAATATTGCGGTTCCCTTCAAAATATGATTGTTACAGCTGTAGAGACCCAATATTTTTTCTGTTAAAAGTCTATTCATATTTCTGACATGTCCCTGTACCAAATAAAACCAATTTATACAAGGAATTGGATTTTTTATTCTGCCTAGCTAAAAAATTGGTATAATTTGAGATTTACTGTAATTTGCAATGTTAAACTTTGGGGTATGGGGTAAGTTTTGGTCATATTTCACAAAAACTGTAGAATATATTGCATGTTGCAATATATCATCTTAAAGAAGAATAAATTGCCTTTCTAATGATACCAAACAAGTGAGGTTATGTTAAAAAATAAGCTCAGCAGATGACTTACAAGAAGACAAATTTGACGAAAATGCAATTGGGTTGCAAAATCGTGATTTTGTGGTACCCTTCAAAACATGACCATAACAGCTATTCCATCCCTATATTTTTTCTGTTAAAATTCCATTTCGTATTCTAGGGATCCCAAGGCTTCTGAAAAATACAGGTTTGTTATCCTGTGTGGGGGTGCACGTAGACCCCCTCTAGCCCACGGCCTATAACTGTGTCCGTAACAAAATGGCAAAAGGAAAAAGCTATGTAGAAAGAACACTGTAATTTGTTTGCCACCCTTCAAATTTTTAAAATGAAAGTACTGAATGTTGAAATGGTATTGAAAAAACAGCAATGTAGATTCTTGAACGAAAGTTGACAAATACAGTTTGTTGCCATAACGTTTTACTCCCACAGAGGTGTGTGTGTGTGTGTGTGTGTGTGTGTGTGTGTGTGTGTGTGTGTGTGTGTGTGTGAATATCCCTCCATACATACGTATTTGCGTGTGTCAGTAAGCGTATCAAGCATGGACTGTCTTAATGGCATACTTACATATGTCAACAGTTCATCTTTCATTTTTGTCATCCAGGAGCTTGTGCTAGCGCTTTCGGTGTAACCGTGAGTTATAAACTTAGTATCTTTGAATTTGTTGAAGTTTGATCCAGTCAGTGAACTCCTAGAAGTTCTACTCACGACCTGGTAAGTGTTCCAGTTTTGTCGGGTATATAATCTGAACTCCACTGGAAAATCTGCCGCAAGACCTGGAAGTTTGTGACAGAAAATATCTCAGCTCAATATGTATTTAGTAATTTTACATACATAAACACACAGAGTCTCTCTGTCTGTCTGTCTGTCTGTCTCATTTGATAATTTTTGGATGTGTGATGGGGTGCTGGCTAGTTGGGCAGGTAACTGAAAACAGTTTTTTCTTTTCGATTTCGTGTGATGGCTATTCCATCAGCTTGCCTGTACAACAATCTCCATATCCTATCCTCCTTTGAAGAAGCACTGGGTACCTGGAAATAATTTACTATAAGCTTACAGCAATGATTTCCCTTTTTAATTTTTGATCATGA